>NC_088401.1:15032997-15062997 GCF_034236695.1 Oncorhynchus nerka | reverse complement strand
TGGACATGGTTTGGAAAGGCACACACCTGTCAATATAAGGTCCCACAGTTGATAGTGCATGTCAGAGCAAAAACCAAGCCAAGAGGTCATCTGAATTGTCCACAGAGCTAAGAGACAGGATTGTGTCGAGGCACAGATCTGGGGAAGGGTACCAAAACATTTCTGCAGCATTGAAGGTACCCGAGAGCACAGTGGCTTTTCTCTCCTCATTCTTAAATGGAAGAAGTTTAGAACCACCAATACTTTTCCTAGAACTGGCCGCCCGGCCAAACTGAGCAATCGGGGGAGAAGGGCCTTGGTCAGGGAGGTTCCTCTGTGGAGATGTCTTCATTCACTTCATTCAAAGACTCAATCATGGACACTCTTACTGATAGTTGTGGCTGCTTTGTGTGATGTATTGTTGTATTTTCCTTCTTGCCCTTTGTGCTGTTGTCTGTGCCCAATAATGTTTGTACCATGTTGCTGCTACCATGTTGTGCTGCTGCTATGTTGTGTTGCCACCATGTTGTTGTCATGTGCGGCTACCATGCTATGTTATTGTGTTAGGTATCTCTTTGTGCAGTGTTGTGTTGTCCCAGCAGGAGGCCTTTTGGTAGGCCGTCATTGTAAATAAGAATTGCCTAGTTAAATAAAGGTTAAATAAAACGCTGGGAGAACCTTCCAGAAGGACATCCATCTCAGCGGCACTCCACCAATCAGGCCTTTATGGTAGAGTGGCCAGACGGAAGCCACTCCTCAGTAAACGACACATGACAGCCCACTTGGAGTTTGTCAAAAGGCAGCTAAAGACTCTTGGACCAGGAGAAACAAGCTACACTGGTCTGATGAAACCAAGATTGAACTATTTGGCCTGAATGCCAAACGTCATGTCTGGAGGAACCTGGCACCATCCCTATGGTGAAGCATGGTGGTGGCAGCATCATGCTGTGGGGATGTTTTTCATTAGCGTGGATTGGGAGATTAGTCAGGATCGAGACAAAGATGAATGGAGCAATGTAAAGAGAGCTCTTTAATGAAAACCTGCTCCAGAGTGCACAAGACCTAAGAGCTTCCAACAGGAGGAAGACCCTCAGCACACAGCCAGGTCAACGACCCTAAGCACACAGCCAAGACAACGACCCTCAGCACACAGCCAAGACAATGACCCTAAGCACATAGCCAAGACAACGACCCTCAGCACACAGTCAAGACAACAACCCTCAGCACACAACCAAGACAATGACCCTCAGGACACAGCCAAGACAACGACCCTAAGCACACAGCCAAGACAACGACCCTAAGCACACAGCCAAGACAACGACCCTAAGCACACAGCCAAGACAACGACCCTAAGCACATAGCCAAGACAACGACCCTCAGCACACAGCCAAGACAACGACCCTCAGCACACAGCCAAGACAATGACCCTCAGCACACAGCCAAGACAACGACCCCTAAGCACACAGCCAAGACAACAACCCTAAGCACACAGCCAAGACAACGACCCTAAGCACATAGCCAAGACAACGACCCTCAGCACACAGCCAAGACAACGACCCTCAGCACACAACCAAGACAACGACCTTCAGCACACAGCCAAGACAACGACCCTAAGCACATAGCCAAGACAACGACCCTCAGCACACAGCCAAGACAACGACCCTCAGCACACAACCAAGACAATGACCCTCAGCACACAGGCAAGACAACGACCCTAAGCACACAGCCAAGACAACAACCCTAAGCACACAGCCAAGACAACGACCCTAAGCACACAGCCAAGACAACGACCCTAAGCACATAGTCAAGACAACGACCCTCAGCACACAGCCAAGACAACGACCCTAAGCACACATCCATGACAACGACCCTCAGCACACAGCCAAGACAACGACCCTAAGCACACAGCCAAGACAACGACCCTAAGCACACAGCCAAGACAACAACCCTAAGCACACAGCCAAGACAAGGACCCTAAGCACACAGCCAAGACAACAACCCTAAAAACACAGCCAAGACAACGACCCTAAGCACACAGCCAAGACAACGACCCTAAGCACATAGTCAAGACAACGACCCTCAGCACACAGCCAAGACAATGACCCTAAGCACATAGCCAAGACAACGACCCTCAGCACACAGTCAAGACAACAACCCTCAGCACACAACCAAGACAATGACCCTCAGGACACAGCCAAGACAACGACCCTAAGCACACAGCCAAGACAACGACCCTAAGCACACAGCCAAGACAACGACCCTAAGCACACAGCCAAGACAACGACCCTAAGCACATAGCCAAGACAACGACCCTCAGCACACAGCCAAGACAACGACCCTCAGCACACAGCCAAGACAATGACCCTCAGCACACAGCCAAGACAACGACCCCTAAGCACACAGCCAAGACAACAACCCTAAGCACACAGCCAAGACAACGACCCTAAGCACACAGCCAAGACAACGACCCTAAGCACATAGCCAAGACAACGACCCTCAGCACACAGCCAAGACAACGACCCTCAGCACACAACCAAGACAACGACCTTCAGCACACAGCCAAGACAACGACCCTAAGCACATAGCCAAGACAACGACCCTCAGCACACAGCCAAGACAACGACCCTCAGCACACAACCAAGACAATGACCCTCAGCACACAGGCAAGACAACGACCCTAAGCACACAGCCAAGACAACAACCCTAAGCACACAGCCAAGACAACGACCCTAAGCACACAGCCAAGACAACGACCCTAAGCACATAGTCAAGACAACGACCCTCAGCACACAGCCAAGACAACGACCCTAAGCACACATCCATGACAACGACCCTCAGCACACAGCCAAGACAACGACCCTAAGCACACAGCCAAGACAACGACCCTAAGCACACAGCCAAGACAACAACCCTAAGCACACAGCCAAGACAAGGACCCTAAGCACACAGCCAAGACAACAACCCTAAAAACACAGCCAAGACAACAACCCTAAGCACACAGCCAAGACAACGACCCTAAGCACACAGCCAAGACAACGACCCTAAGCACATAGCCAAGACAACGACCCTCAGCACATAGCCAAGACAACGACCCTCAGCACACAGCCAAGACAATGACCCTCAGCACACAGCCAAGACAACGACCCCTAAGCACACAGCCAAGACAACAACCCTAAGCACACAGCCAAGACAACGACCCTAAGCACATAGCCAAGACAACGACCCTCAGCACACAGCCAAGACAACGACCCTCAGCACACAACCAAGACAACGACCTTCAGCACACAGCCAAGACAACGACCCTAAGCACATAGCCAAGACAACGACCCTCAGCACACAGCCAAGACAACGACCCTCAGCACACAACCAAGACAATGACCCTCAGCACACAGGCAAGACAACGACCCTAAGCACACAGCCAAGACAACAACCCTAAGCACACAGCCAAGACAACGACCTAAGCACACAGCCAAGACAACGACCCTAAGCACATAGTCAAGACAACGACCCTCAGCACACAGCCAAGACAACGACCCTAAGCACACATCCATGACAACGACCCTCAGCACACAGCCAAGACAACGACCCTAAGCACACAGCCAAGACAACGACCCTAAGCACACAGCCAAGACAACGACCCTCAGCACACAGCCAAGACAACGACCCTCAGCACACAGCCAAGACAACGACCTTCAGCACACAGCCAAGACAACGACCCTAAGCACACAGCCAAGACAACGACCCTCAGCACACAGCCAAGACAACGACCCTCAGCAACAGCCAAGACAAGGACCCTAAGCACACAGCCAAGACAACAACCCTAAGCACACAGCCAAGACAACGACCCTAAGCACACAGCCAAGACAACGACCCTAAGCACACAGCCAAGACAACGACCCTCAGCACACAGCCAAGACAACGACCCTAAGCACACAACCAAGACAACGACCCTCAGCACACAGCCAAGACAACGACCCTAAGCACATAGCCAAGACAACGACCCTCAGCACACAGGCAAGACAACGACCCTAAGCACACAGCCAAGACAACAACCCTCAGCACAAACCAAGACAACGACCCTCAGCACACAGCCAAGACAACGACCCTAAGCACACAGCCAAGACAACAACCCTCAGCACACAGCCAAGAAAACGACCCTCAGCACACAACCAAGACAACGACCTTCAGCACACAGCCAAGACAACGTCCCTAAGCACACAACCAAGACAATGACCCTCAGCACACAGGCAAGACAACGACCCTAAGCACACAGCCAAGACAACAACCCTCAGCACACAGGCAAGACAACGACCCTAAGCACACAGCCAAGACAACAACCCTCAGCACACAACCAAGACAACGACCCTCAGCACACAGCCAAGACAACGACCCTAAGCACATAGCCAAGACAACGACCCTCAGTACACAGCCAAGTCAACGACCCTCAGCACACAACCAAGACAACGACCCTAAGCACACAGCCAAGACAACGACCCTAAGCACACAGCCAAGACAACGACCCTCAGCACACAGCCAAGACAACGACCCTAAGCACACAGCCAAGACAACGACCCTAAGCACACAGCCAAGACAACGACCCTCAGCACACAGCCAAGACAACACCCTAAGCACACAGCCAAGACAACAACCCTAAGCACACAGCCAATACAACGACCCTAAGCACACAGCCAAGACAACAACCCTAAGCACACAGCCAAGACAACGACCCTAAGCACACAGCCAAGACAACTACCCTAAGCACATAGCCAAGACAACGACCCTCAGCACACAGCCAAGACAACGACCCTCAGCACACAACCAAGACAACGACCTTCAGCACACAGCCAAGACAACGACCCTAAGCACATAGCCAAGACAACGACCCTCAGCACACAGCCAAGACAACGACCCTCAGCACACAGCCAAGACAACGACCCTAAGCACACAGCCAAGACAACGACCCTAAGCACACAGCCAAGACAACGACCCTAAGCACATAAGACAGCACAGCCAAGACAACGACCCTCAGCACACAACCAAGACAACGACCCTACACAGCCAAGACAACGACCCTAAGCACATAGCCAAGACAACGACCCTCAGCACACAGCAAAGACAACGACCCTAAGCACACATCCAAGACAACGACCTCAGCACACAGCCAAGACAACGACCCTAAGCACACAGCCAAGACAACGACCCTAAGCACACAGCCAAGACAACAACCCTAAGCACACAGCCAAGACAAGGACCCTAAGCACACAGCCAATACAACAACCCTAAGCACACAGCCAAGACAACGACCCTAAGCACACAGCCAAGACAACGACCCTAAGCACATAGCCAAGACAACGACCCTCAGCACACAGCCAAGACAACGACCCTCAGCACACAACAAAGACAATGACCTCAGCACACAGGCAAGACAACGACCCTAAGCACACAGCCAAGACAACAACCCTCAGCACACAACCAAGACACACAGCACATAGCCAAGACAACGACCCTCAGTACACAGCCAAGTCCACCCTCAGACAAACCAAGACCAACCCTCAGCACACAACAATACAACAGCACACAGCCAAGACAACGACCCTAAGCACACAGCCAAGACAACGACCCTAAGCACATAGCCAAGACAACGACCCTCAGCACATAGCCAAGACAACACCCTCAGCACACAGCCAAGACAATGACCCTCAGCACACAGCCAAGACAACGACCCTAAGCACACAGCCAAGACAACGACCCTAAGCACACAGCCAAGACAACGACCCTAAGCACACAGCCAAGACAACGACCCTCAGCACACAGCCAAGACAACGACCCTCAGCACACAACCAAGACAACGACCTTCAGCACACAGCCAAGACAACGACCCTAAGCACATAGCCAAGACAACGACCCTCAGCACACAGCCAAGACAACGACCCTCAGCACACAACCAAGACAATGACCAAGCACAAGGCAAGACCTAAGCACACAGCCAAGACAACAACCCTAAGCACACAGCCAAGACAACGACCCTAAGCACACAGCCAAGACAACGACCCTAAGCACATAGTCAAGACAACGACCCTCAGCACACAGCCAAGACAACGACCCTAAGCACACATCCATGACAACGACCCTCAGCACACAGCCAAGACAACGACCCTAAGCACACAGCCAAGACAACGACCCTAAGCACACAGCCAAGACAACGACCCTCAGCACACAGCCAAGACAACGACCCTCAGCACACAACCAAGACAACGACCTTCAGCACACAGCCAAGACAACGACCCTAAGCACATAGCCAAGACAACGACCCTCAGCACACAGCCAAGACAACGACCCTCAGCACACAGCCAAGACAAGGACCCTAAGCACACAGCCAAGACAACAACCCTAAGCACACAGCCAAGACAACGACCCTAAGCACACAGCCAAGACAACGACCCTAAGCACATAGTCAAGACGACGACCCTCAGCACACAGCCAAGACAACGACCCTAAGCACACAACCAAGACAACGACCCTCAGCACACAGCCAAGACAACGACCCTAAGCACATAGCCAAGACAACGACCCTCAGCACACAGGCAAGACAACGACCCTAAGCACACAGCCAAGACAACAACCCTCAGCACACAACCAAGACAACGACCCTCAGCACACAGCCAAGACAACGACCCTAAGCACACAGCCAAGACAACAACCCTCAGCACACAGCCAAGAAAACGACCCTAAGCACATAGCCAAGACAACGACCCTCAGCACACAGCCAAGTCAACGACCCTCAGCACACAACCAAGACAATGACCCTCAGCACACAGGCAAGACAACGACCCTAAGCACACAGCCAAGACAACAACCCTCAGCACACAGGCAAGACAACGACCCTAAGCACACAGCCAAGACAACAACCCTCAGCACACAACCAAGACAACGACCCTCAGCACACAGCCAAGACAACGACCCTAAGCACATAGCCAAGACAACGACCCTCAGCACACAGCCAAGTCAACGACCCTCAGCACACAACCAAGACAACGACCCTAAGCACACAGCCAAGACAACGACCCTAAGCACACAGCCAAGACAACGACCCTCAGCACACAGCCAAGACAACGACCCTAAGCACACAGCCAAGACAACGACCCTAAGCACACAGCCAAGACAACGACCCTCAGCACACAGCCAAGACAACGACCCTAAGCACACAGCCAAGACAACAACCCTAAGCACACAGCCAATACAACGACCCTAAGCACACAGCCAAGACAACAACCCTAAGCACACAGCCAAGACAACGACCCTAAGCACACAGCCAAGACAACTACCCTAAGCACATAGCCAAGACAACGACCCTCAGCACACAGCCAAGACAACGACCCTCATCACACAACCAAGACAACGACCTTCAGCACACAGCCAAGACAACGACCCTAAGCACATAGCCAAGACAACGACCCTCAGCACACAGCCAAGACAACGACCCTCAGCACACAGCCAAGAAAACGACCCTAAGCACACAGCCAAGACAACGACCCTAAGCACACAGCCAAGACAACGACCCTAAGCACATAGCCAAGACAACGACCCTCAGCACACAGCCAAGACAACGACCCTCAGCACACAACCAAGACAACGACCTTCAGCACACAGCCAAGACAACGACAGCCAAGACAACGACCCTCAGCACACAGCAAAGACAACGACCCTAAGCACACATCCAAGACAACGACCCTCAGCACACAGCCAAGACAACGACCCTAAGCACACAGCCAAGACAACGACCCTAAGCACACAGCCAAGACAACAACCCTAAGCACACAGCCAAGACAAGGACCCTAAGCACACAGCCAATACAACAACCCTAAGCACACAGCCAAGACAACGACCCTAAGCACACAGCCAAGACAACGACCCTAAGCACATAGCCAAGACAACGACCCTCAGCACACAGCCAAGTCAACGACCCTCAGCACACAACAAAGACAATGACCCTCAGCACACAGGCAAGACAACGACCCTAAGCACACAGCCAAGACAACAACCCTCAGCACACAACCAAGACAACGACCCTAAGCACATAGCCAAGACAACGACCCTCAGTACACAGCCAAGTCAACGACCCTCAGCACACAACCAAGACAACAACCCTCAGCACACAACCAATACAACGACCCTCAGCACACAGCCAAGACAACGACCCTCAGCACACAACCAAGACAACGACCTTCAGCACACAGCCAAGACAACGACCCTAAGCACATAGCCAAGACAACGACCCTCAGCACACAGCCAAGACAACGACCCTCAGCACACAGCCAAGACAAGGACCCTAAGCACACAGCCAAGACAACAACCCTAAGCACACAGCCAAGACAACGACCCTAAGCACACAGCCAAGACAACGACCCTAAGCACATAGTCAAGACGACGACCCTCAGCACACAGCCAAGACAACGACCCTAAGCACACAACCAAGACAACGACCCTCAGCACACAGCCAAGACAACGACCCTAAGCACATAGCCAAGACAACGACCCTCAGCACACAGGCAAGACAACGACCCTAAGCACACAGCCAAGACAACAACCCTCAGCACACAACCAAGACAACGACCCTCAGCACACAGCCAAGACAACGACCCTAAGCACACAGCCAAGACAACAACCCTCAGCACACAGCCAAGAAAACGACCCTAAGCACATAGCCAAGACAACGACCCTCAGCACACAGCCAAGTCAACGACCCTCAGCACACAACCAAGACAATGACCCTCAGCACACAGGCAAGACAACGACCCTAAGCACACAGCCAAGACAACAACCCTCAGCACACAGGCAAGACAACGACCCTAAGCACACAGCCAAGACAACAACCCTCAGCACACAACCAAGACAACGACCCTCAGCACACAGCCAAGACAACGACCCTAAGCACATAGCCAAGACAACGACCCTCAGCACACAGCCAAGTCAACGACCCTCAGCACACAACCAAGACAACGACCCTAAGCACACAGCCAAGACAACGACCCTAAGCACACAGCCAAGACAATGACCCTCAGCACACAGCCAAGACAACGACCCTAAGCACACAGCCAAGACAACGACCCTAAGCACACAGCCAAGACAACGACCCTCAGCACACAGCCAAGACAACGACCCTAAGCACACAGCCAAGACAACAACCCTAAGCACACAGCCAATACAACGACCCTAAGCACACAGCCAAGACAACAACCCTAAGCACACAGCCAAGACAACGACCCTAAGCACACAGCCAAGACAACTACCCTAAGCACATAGCCAAGACAACGACCCTCAGCACACAGCCAAGACAACGACCCTCAGCACACAACCAAGACAACGACCTTCAGCACACAGCCAAGACAACGACCCTAAGCACATAGCCAAGACAACGACCCTCAGCACACAGCCAAGACAACGACCCTAAGCACACACAGCCAAGAAACGACCCTAAGCACACAGCCAAGACAACGACCCTAAGCACACAGCCAAGACAACAACCCTAAGCACACAGCCAAGACAACGACCCTCAGCACACAGCCAAGACAACGACCCTCAGCACACAGCCAAGACAACAACCCTCAGCACACAGCCAAGACAACGACCCTAAGCACATAGCCAAGACAACGACCCTCAGCACACAGCAAAGACAACGACCCTCAGCACACAACCAAGACAACGACCCTCAGCACACAGCCAAGACAACGACCCTAAGCACACAGCCAAGACAACGACCCTCAGCACACAGCCAAGACAACGACCCTAAGCACACAGCCAAGACAACGACCCTAAGCACACAGCCAAGACAACACCCTCAGCACACAGCCAAGACAACGACCCTCAGCACACAGCCAAGACAACGACCCTAAGCACACAGCCAAGACAACAACCCTCAGCACACAGCCAAGACAACGACCCTAGCACACAGCCAAGACAACGACCCTCAGCACACAGTCAAGACAACGACCCTAAGCACACAGCCAAGACAACAACCCTCAGCACACAAAGAAAACAAGACAACGACCCTCAGCACACAGCCAAGACAACGACCCTCAGCACACAACCAAGACAACGACCCTCAGCACACAGCCAAGACAACGAACCCTAAGCACACAACCAAGACAACGACCCTCAGCACACAGCCAAGACAACGACCCTAAGCACATAGCCAAGACAACGACCCTCAGCACACAGCCAAGACAACGACCCTAGCACACAGCCAAGACAACAACCCTCAGCACACAACCAAGACAACGACCCTCAGCACACAGCCAAGACAACGACCCTAAGCACACAGCCAAGACAACAACCCACAGCCAAGAAAACGACCCTAAGCACAGCCAAGACAACGACCCTCAGCACACAGCCAAGTCAACGACCTCAGCACACAACCAAGACAATGACCCTCAGCACACAGGCAAGACAACGACCCCCTCAGACACACAGCCAAAGACAACGACCCTAAGCACACAGCCAAGACAACAACCCTCAGCACACAACCAAGACAACGACCTCAGCACACAGCCAAGACAACGACCCTAAGCACATAGCCAAGACAAGCACACAGCCAAGTCAACGACCCTCAGCACACAACCAAGACAACGACCCTAGCACACAGCCAAGACAACGACCCTAAGCACACAGCCAAGACAACGACCCTCAGCACACAGCCAAGACAACGACCCTAAGCACACAGCCAAGACAACGACCCTAAGCACACAGCCAAGACAACGACCCTAACAGCCAAGACAACGACCCTACACAGCCAAGACAACAACCCTAAGCACACAGCCAATACAACGCCAAGCACACAGCCAAGACAACAACCCTAAGCACACAGCCAAGACAACGACCCTAAGCACACAGCCAAGACAACTACCCTAAGCACATAGCCAAGACAACGACCCTCAGCACACAGCCAAGACAACGACCTCATCACCAACCAAGCACACAGCCAAGCCAAGACAACCCCTAAGCACACAGCCAAGACAACGACCCTCAGCACACAGCCAAGACAACGACCCTAAGCACACAGCCAAGAAAACGACCCTAAGCACACAGCCAAGACAACGACCCTAAGCACACAGCCAAGACAACGACCCTAAGCACACAGCCAAGACAACGACCCTAAGCACACAGCCAAGACAACGACCCTCAGCACACAGCCAAGACAACGACCCTCAGCACCCAAGACAACGACCCTCAGCACACAACCAAGACAACGACCTTCAGCACACAGCCAAGACAACGACCCTAAGCACATAGCCAAGACAACGACCCTCAGCACACAGCAAAGACAACGACCCTAAGCACACATCCAAGACAACGACCCTCAGCACACAGCCAAGACAACGACCCTAAGCACACAGCCAAGACAACGACCCTAAGCACACAGCCAAGACAACAACCCTAAGCACACAGCCAAGACAAGGACCCTAAGCACACAGCCAATACAACAACCCTAAGCACACAGCCAAGACAACGACCCTAAGCACACAGCCAAGACAACGACCCTAAGCACATAGCCAAGACAACGACCCTCAGCACACAGCCAAGTCAACGACCCTCAGCACACAACAAAGACAATGACCCTCAGCACACAGGCAAGACAACGACCCTAAGCACACAGCCAAGACAACAACCCTCAGCACACAACCAAGACAACGACCCTAAGCACATAGCCAAGACAACGACCCTCAGTACACAGCCAAGTCAACGACCCTCAGCACACAACCAAGACAACAACCCTCAGCACACAACCAAGACAACGACCCTAAGCACACAGCCAAGACAACGACCCTAAGCACATAGCCAAGACAACGACCCTCAGTACACAGCCAAGTCAACGACCCTCAGCACACAACCAAGACAACAACCCTCAGCACACAACCAAGACAACGACCCTCAGCACACAGCCAAGACAACGACCCTAAGCACATAGCCAAGACAACGACCCTCAGTACACAGCCAAGTCAACGACCCTCAGCACACAACCAAGACAACGACCCTAAGCACACAGCCAAGACAACGACCCTAAGCACACAGCCAAGACAACGACC
This sequence comes from Oncorhynchus nerka, assembly GCF_034236695.1. Lineage (NCBI taxonomy): Eukaryota > Metazoa > Chordata > Actinopteri > Salmoniformes > Salmonidae > Oncorhynchus > Oncorhynchus nerka. The sequence continues at coordinate 15,050,935 of NC_088401.1, read as the reverse complement.
CTCAGCACACAGCCAAGACAACGACCCTAAGCACACAGCCAATACAACAACCCTAAGCACACAGCCAAGACAACGACCCTAAGCACATAGCCAAGACAACGACCCTCAGCACACAGCCAAGTCAACGACCCTCAGCACACAACAAAGACAATGACCCTCAGCACACAGGCAAGACAACGACCCTAAGCACACAGCCAAGACAACGACCCTAAGCACACAGCCAAGACAACAACCCTAAGCACACAGCCAAGACAAGGACCCTAAGCACACAGCCAATACAACAACCCTAAGCACACAGCCAAGACAACGACCCTAAGCACACAGCCAAGACAACGACCCTAAGCACATAGCCAAGCCAACAACCCTAAGCACACAACCAATACAACGACCCTAAGCACACAGCCAAGACAACAACCCTAAGCACACAGCCAAGACAACGACCCTAAGCACACAGCCAAGACAACGACCCTAAGCACATAGCCAAGACAACGACCCTAAGCACACAGCCAAGACAACGACCCTAAGCACATAGCCAAGACAACGACCCTCAGCACACAGCCAAGACAACGACCCTCAGCACACAGCCAAGAAAACGACCCTAAGCACACAGCCAAGACAACGACCCTAAGCACACAGCCAAGACAACGACCCTAAGCACATAGCCAAGACAACGACCCTCAGCACACAGCCAAGACAACGACCCTCAGCACACAACCAAGACAACGACCTTCAGCACACAGCCAAGACAACGACCCTAAGCACATAGCCAAGACAACGACCCTCAGCACACAGCAAAGACAACGACCCTAAGCACACATCCAAGACAACGACCCTCAGCACACAGCCAAGACAACGACCCTAAGCACACAGCCAAGACAACGACCCTAAGCACACAGCCAAGACAACAACCCTAAGCACACAGCCAAGACAAGGACCCTAAGCACACAGCCAATACAACAACCCTAAGCACACAGCCAAGACAACGACCCTAAGCACACAGCCAAGACAACGACCCTAAGCACATAGCCAAGACAACGACCCTCAGCACACAGCCAAGTCAACGACCCTCAGCACACAACAAAGACAATGACCCTCAGCACACAGGCAAGACAACGACCCTAAGCACACAGCCAAGACAACAACCCTCAGCACACAACCAAGACAACGACCCTAAGCACATAGCCAAGACAACGACCCTCAGTACACAGCCAAGTCAACGACCCTCAGCACACAACCAAGACAACAACCCTCAGCACACAACCAAGACAACGACCCTAAGCACACAGCCAAGACAACGACCCTAAGCACATAGCCAAGACAACGACCCTCAGTACACAGCCAAGTCAACGACCCTCAGCACACAACCAAGACAACAACCCTCAGCACACAACCAAGACAACGACCCTCAGCACACAGCCAAGACAACGACCCTAAGCACATAGCCAAGACAACGACCCTCAGTACACAGCCAAGTCAACGACCCTCAGCACACAACCAAGACAACGACCCTAAGCACACAGCCAAGACAACGACCCTAAGCACACAGCCAAGACAACGACCCTCAGCACACAGCCAAGACAACGACCCTAAGCACACAGCCAATACAACAACCCTAAGCACACAGCCAAGACAACGACCCTAAGCACATAGCCAAGACAACGACCCTCAGCACACAGCCAAGTCAACGACCCTCAGCACACAGCCAAGACAACGACCCTCAGCACACAGCCAAGAAAACGACCCTAAGCACACAGCCAAGACAACGACCCTAAGCACACAGCCAAGACAACGACCCTAAGCACATAGCCAAGACAACGACCCTCAGCACACAGCCAAGACAACGACCCTCAGCACACAACCAAGACAACGACCTTCAGCACACAGCCAAGACAACGACCCTAAGCACATAGCCAAGACAACGACCCTCAGCACACAGCAAAGACAACGACCCTAAGCACACATCCAAGACAACGACCCTCAGCACACAGCCAAGACAACGACCCTAAGCACACAGCCAAGACAACGACCCTAAGCACACAGCCAAGACAACAACCCTAAGCACACAGCCAAGACAAGGACCCTAAGCACACAGCCAATACAACAACCCTAAGCACACAGCCAAGACAACGACCCTAAGCACACAGCCAAGACAACGACCCTAAGCACATAGCCAAGACAACGACCCTCAGCACACAGCCAAGTCAACGACCCTCAGCACACAACAAAGACAATGACCCTCAGCACACAGGCAAGACAACGACCCTAAGCACACAGCCAAGACAACAACCCTCAGCACACAACCAAGACAACGACCCTAAGCACATAGCCAAGACAACGACCCTCAGTACACAGCCAAGTCAACGACCCTCAGCACACAACCAAGACAACAACCCTCAGCACACAACCAAGACAACGACCCTAAGCACACAGCCAAGACAACGACCCTAAGCACATAGCCAAGACAACGACCCTCAGTACACAGCCAAGTCAACGACCTCAGCACACAACCAAGACAACAACCCTCAGCACACAACCAAGACAACGACCCTCAGCACACAGCCAAGACAACGACCCTAAGCACATAGCCAAGACAACGACCCTCAGTACACAGCCAAGTCAACGACCCTCAGCACACAACCAAGACAACGACCCTAAGCACACAGCCAAGACAACGACCCTAAGCACACAGCCAAGACAACGACCCTCAGCACACAGCCAAGACAACGACCCTAAGCACACAGCCAATACAACAACCCTAAGCACACAGCCAAGACAACGACCTAAGCACATAGCCAAGACAACGACCCTCAGCACACAGCCAAGTCAACGACCCTCAGCACACAACAAAGACAATGACCCTCAGCACACAGGCAAGACAACGACCCTAAGCACACAGCCAAGACAACGACCCTAAGCACACAGCCAAGTCAACGACCCTCAGCACACAACAAAGACAATGACCCTCAGCACACAGGCAAGACAACGACCCTAAGCACACAGCCAAGACAACGACCCTAAGCACACAGCCAAGACAACAACCCTAAGCACACAGCCAAGACAAGGACCCTAAGCACACAGCCAATACAACAACCCTAAGCACACAGCCAAGACAACGACCCTAAGCACACAGCCAAGACAACAACCCTAAGCACATAGCCAAGACAACGACCCTCAGCACACAGCCAAGTCAACGACCCTAAGCACACAACAAAGACAATGACCCTCAGCACACAGGCAAGACCCTAAGCACACAGCCAAGACAACAACCCTCAGCACACAACCAAGACAACGACCCTCAGCACACAGCCAAGACAACGACCCTAAGCACATAGCCAAGACAACGACCCTCAGCACACAGCCAAGACAACGACCCTAAGCACACAGCCAAGACAACGACCCTAAGCACATAGCCAAGACAACGACCCTCAGTACACAGCCAAGTCAACGACCCTCAGCACACAACCAAGACAACAACCCTCAGCACACAACCAAGACAACGACCCTAAGCACACAGCCAAGACAACGACCCTAAGCACATAGCCAAGACAACGACCCTCAAGCACACAGCCAAGACAACGACCCTACACAGCCAAGACAACGACCCTCAGCACACAACCAAGACAACGACCCTCAGCACACAACCAAGACAACGACCCTAAGCACACAGCCAAGACAACGACCCTCAGCACACAGCCAAGACAACGACCCTAGTAGCACAAGACATCCAAGACAACGACCCTCAGCACACAGCCAAGACAACGACCCTCAGCACACAACCAAGACAACGACCCTAAGCACACAGCCAAGACAACAACCCTAAGCACACAGCCAAGACAAGGACCCTCAGCACACAGCCAAGACAGCGAACCCTAAGCACACAGCCAATACAACAACCCTAAGCACACAGCCAAGACAACGACCCTAAGCACATAGCCAAGACAACGACCCTCAGCACACAGCCAAGTCAACGACCCTCAGCACACAACAAAGACAATGACCCTCAGCACACAGGCAAGACAACGACCCTAAGCACACAGCCAAGACAACAACCGTCAGCACACAACCAAGACAACGACCCTCAGCACACAGCCAAGACAACGACCCTAAGCACATAGCCAAGCCAACAACCCTAAGCACACAACCAAGTCAACGACCCTAAGCACATAGCCAAGACAAGACACACAACCCCCTCAGCACACAACCAAGACAACGACCCTCAGCACACAGCCAAGACAACGCCAAGACAAACCAAGACAATGACCTCAGCACACAGGCAAGACACATAGCACACAGCCAAGACAACAACCCTCAGCACACAGCCAAGACAACGACCCTCAGCACACAACCAAGACAACAACCCTCAGCACACAACCAAGACAACGACCCTCAGCACACAGCCAAGACAACGACCCTAAGCACATAGCCAAGACAACGACCCTCAGTACACAGCCAAGTCAACGACCCTCAGCACACAACCAAGACAACGACCCTAAGCACACAGCCAAGACAACGACCCTAAGCACACAGCCAAGACAACGACCCTCAGCACACAGCCAAGACAACGACCCTAAGCACACAGCCAAGACAACAACCCTAAGCACACAGCCAAGACAACGACCCTAAGCACATAGCCAAGACAACGACCCTCAGCACACAGCCAAGACAACGACCCTCAGCACACAGCCAAGACAACAACCCCTCAGCACACAGCCAAGACAACGACCCTAAGCACACAGCCAAGACAACGACCTAAGCACACAGCCAAGACAACGACCCTAAGCACATAGCCAAGACAACGACCCTCAGCACACAGCCAAGACAACGACCCTCAGCACACAACCAAGACAATGACCCTCAGCAAGACACACCCTAAGCCAAGACAACGACCCTAAGCACACAGCCAAGACAACGACCCTCAAGCACATAGCACAAGCCAAGACAACGACCCTAAGCACACATCCAAGACAACGACCCTCAGCACACAGCCAAGACAACGACCCTAGACAACGACCCTAAGCACAGCCAAGACAACGACCCTAAGCACACAGCCAAGACAACGACCCTAAGCACACAGCCAAGACAACGACCCTAAGCACACAGCCAAGACAACCCCTAAGCACACAGCCAAGACAACAACCCTAAGCACACAGCCAAGACAACAACCCTAAGCACACAGCCAAGACAACGACCCTAAGCACATAGCCAAGACAACGACCCTCAGCACACAGCCAAGTCAACGACCCTCAGCACACAACAAAGACAATGACCCTCAGCACACAGGCAAGACAACGACCCTAAGCACACAGCCAAGACAACAACCGTCAGCCACAACCAAGACAACGACCCTCAGCACACAGCCAAGACAACGACCCTAAGCACATAGCCAAGAACAACCCTAAGCACATACAACGACCAAGCACATAGCCAAGACCCTCAGTACACAGCCAAGACAACGACCCTCAGCACACAACCAAGACAACGACCCTCAGCACACAACCAAGACAACGACCCTAAGCACACAGACAATGACCCTCAGCAGAAGACAACGACCCTAAGCACATAGCCAAGACAACAACCCTCAGCACACAGGCAAGACAACGACCCTCAGCACACAACCAAGACAACAACCCTCAGCACACAACCAAGACAACGACCCTCAGCACACAGCCAAGACAACGACCCTAAGCACATAGCCAAGACAACGACCCTCAGTACACAGCCAAGTCAACGACCCTCAGCACACAACCAAGACAACGACCCTAAGCACACAGCCAAGACAACGACCCTAAGCACACAGCCAAGACAACGACCCTCAGCACACAGCCAAGACAACGACCCTAAGCACACAGCCAAGACAACAACCCTAAGCACACAGCCAATACAACGACCCTAAGCACACAGCCAAGACAACGACCCTAAGCACACAGCCAAGACAACGACCCTAAGCACACAGCCAAGACAACGACCCTCAGCCAAGACAACACCCTCAGCACAAAGACAACGACCCTCAGCACACAACCAAGACAACGACCGTCAGCACACAGCCAAGACAACGACCCTAAGCACATAGCCAAGACAACGACCCTCAGCACACAGCCAAGACAACGACCCTCAGCACACAACCAAGACAATGACCCTAAGCACACAGCCAAGACAACGACCCTAAGCACACAGCCAAGACAACGACCCTAAGCACACAGCCAAGACAACGACCCTAAGCACATAGTCAAGACAACGACCCTCAGCACACAGCCAAGACAACGACCCTAAGCACACATCCAAGACAACGACCCTCAGCACACAGCCAAGACAACGACCCTAAGCACACAGCCAAGACAACGACCCTAAGCACACAGCCAAGACAACGACCCTCAGCACACAGCCAAGACAATGACCCTAAGCACACAGCCAAGACAACGACCCTAAGCACACAGCCAAGACAACAACCCTAAGCACACAGCCAAGACAAGGACCCTAAGCACACAGCCAATACAACAACCCTAAGCACACAGCCAAGACAACGACCCTAAGCACACAGCCAAGACAACGACCCTCAGCACACAGCCAAGTCAACGACCCTCAGCACACAACAAAGACAATGACCCTCAGCACACAGGCAAGACAACGACCCTAAGCACACAGCCAAGACAACAACCCTCAGCACACAACCAAGACAACGACCCTCAGCACACAGCCAAGACAACGACCCTAAGCACATAGCCAAGACAACGACCCTCAGCACACAGCCAAGTCAACGACCCTCAGCACACAACCAAGACAATGACCCTCAGCACACAGCCAAGACAAGGACCCTAAGCACACAGCCAAGACAACGACCCTCAGCACACAGCCAAGACAACGACCCTCAGCACACAGCCAAGACAACGACCCTCAGCACACAGCCAAGACAACGACCCTAAGCACACAGCCAAGACAACGACCCTAGCACAAGCCAAGACAACGACCCTAAGCACACAGCCAAGACAACGACCCTAAGCACACAGCCAAGACAACGACCCGCAGCACACAGCCAAGACAACGACCCTAAGCACACAGCCAAGACAACGACCCTAAGCACACAGCCAAGACAACGACCCTCAGCACACAGCCAAGACAACGACCCTAAGCACACAGCCAAGACAACGACCCTAAGCACATAGTCAAGACAACGACCCTCAGCACACAGCCAAGACAACGACCCTCAGCACACAACCAAGACAACGACCCTCAGCACACAGCCAAGACAACGACCCTCAGCACACAGCCAAGACAACGACCCTGAGCACACAGCCAAGAAAACGACCCTAAGCACACAGCCAAGACAACAACCCTAAGCACACAGCCAAGACAAGGACCCTAAGCACACAGCCAAGACAACAACCCTAAGCACACAGCCAATCAACGACCCTAAGCACACAGCCAAGACAACGACCCTAAGCACATAGTCAAGAGAACGACCCTCAGCACACAGCCAAGACAACGACCCTAAGCACACAACCAAGACAACGACCCTCAGCACACAGCCAAGACAACGACCCTAAGCACATAGCCAAGACAACGACCCTCAGCACACAGCCAAGTCAACGACCCTCAGCACACAACCAAGACAATGACCCTCAGCACACAGGCAAGACAACGACCCTCAGCACACAGCCAAGACAACGACCCTAAGCACACAGCCAAGACAACGACCCTCAGCACACAGCCAAGACAACGACCCTAAGCACACAGCCAAGACAACGACCCTAAGCACATAGTCAAGACAACGACCCTCAGCACACAGCCAAGACAACGACCCTCAGCACACAACCAAGACAACGACCCTCAGCACACAGCCAAGACAACGACCCTCAGCACACAGCCAAGACAACGACCCTGAGCACACAGCCAAGAAAACGACCCTAAGCACACAGCCAAGACAACGACCCTAAGCACACAGCCAAGACAAGGACCCTAAGCACACAGCCAAGACAACAACCCTAAGCACACAGCCAAGACAACGACCCTAAGCACACAGCCAAGACAACGACCCTAAGCACATAGTCAAGAGAACGACCCTCAGCACACAGCTAAGACAACGACCCTAAGCACACAACCAAGACAACGACCCTCAGCACACAGCCAAGACAACGACCCTAAGCACATAGCCAAGACAACGACCCTCAGCACACAGCCAAGTCAACGACCCTCAGCACACAACCAAGACAATGACCCTCAGCACACAGGCAAGACAACGACCCTCAGCACACAGCCAAGACAACGACCCTAAGCACATAGCCAAGACAACGACCCTCAGCACACAGCCAAGACAACGACCCTCAGCACACAACCAAGACAATGACCCTAAGCACACAGCCAAGACAACGACCCTAAGCACACAGCCAAGACAACGACCCTAAGCACACAGCCAAGACAATGACCCTAAGCACATAGTCAAGACAACGACCCTCAGCACACAGCCAAGACAACGACCCTAAGCACACATCCAAGACAACGACCCTCAGCACACAGCCAAGACAACGACCCTAAGCACACAGCCAAGACAACGACCCTAAGCACACAGCCAAGACAACGACCCTAAGCACACAGCCAAGACAACGACCCTAAGCACACAGCCAAGACAACGACCCTAAGCACACAGCCAAGACAACAACCCTAAGCACACAGCCAAGACAAGGACCCTAAGCACACAGCCAATACAACAACCCTAAGCACACAGCCAAGACAACGACCCTAAGCACACAGCCAAGACAACGACCCTCAGCACACAGCCAAGTCAACGACCCTCAGCACACAACAAAGACAATGACCCTCAGCACACAGGCAAGACAACGACCCTAAGCACACAGCCAAGACAACAACCCTCAGCACACAACCAAGACAACGACCCTCAGCACACAGCCAAGACAACGACCCTAAGCACATAGCCAAGACAACGACCCTCAGCACACAGCCAAGTCAACGACCCTCAGCACACAACCAAGACAATGACCCTCAGCACACAGCCAAGACAAGGACCCTAAGCACACAGCCAAGACAACGACCCTTAGCACACAACCAAGACAACGATCCTCAGCACACAGCCAAGACAACGACCCTCAGCACACAGGCAAGACAACGACCCTAAGCACACAGCCAAGACAACGACCCTAAGCACACAGCCAAGACAACGACCCTAAGCACACAGCCAAGACAACGACCCGCAGCACACAGCCAAGACAACGACCCTAAGCACACAGCCAAGACAACGACCCTAAGCACACAGCCAAGACAACGACCCTCAGCACACAGCCAAGACAACGACCCTAAGCACACAGCCAAGACAACGACCCTAAGCACATAGTCAAGACAACGACCCTCAGCACACAGCCAAGACAACGACCCTAAGCACATAGTCAAGACAACGACCCTCAGCACACAGCCAAGACAACGACCCTCAGCACACAACCAAGACAACGACCCTCAGCACACAGCCAAGACAACGACCCTCAGCACACAGCCAAGACAACGACCCTGAGCACACAGCCAAGAAAACGACCCTAAGCACACAGCCAAGACAACAACCCTAAGCACACAGCCAAGACAAGGACCCTAAGCACACAGCCAAGACAACGACCCTAAGCACACAGCCAAGACAACGACCCTAAGCACACAGCCAAGACAACGACCCTAAGCACATAGTCAAGAGAACGACCCTCAGCACACAGCCAAGACAAGGACCCTAAGCACACAGCCAAGACAACGACCCTCAGCATACAACCAAGACAACGACCCTCAGCACACAGCCAAGACAACGACCCTCAGCACACAGGCAAGACAACGACCCTAAGCACACAGCCAAGACAACGACCCTAAGCACACAGCCAAGACAACGACCCTAAGCACACAGCCAAGACAACGACCCTAAGCACACAGCCAAGACAACGACCCGCAGCACACAGCCAAGACAACAACCCTAAGCACACAGCCAAGACAACGACCCTAAGCACACAGCCAAGACAACGACCCTCAGCACACAGCCAAGACAACGACCCTAAGCACACAGCCAAGACAACGACCCTAAGCACATAGTCAAGACAACGACCCTCAGCACACAGCCAAGACAACGACCCTCAGCACACAACCAAGACAACGACCCTCAGCACACAGCCAAGACAACGACCCTCAGCACACAGCCAAGACAACGACCCTGAGCACACAGCCAAGAAAACGACCCTAAGCACACAGCCAAGACAACAACCCTAAGCACACAGCCAAGACAAGGACCCTAAGCACACAGCCAAGACAACAACCCTAAGCACACAGCCAAGACAACGACCCTAAGCACACAGCCAAGACAACGACCCTAAGCACATAGTCAAGAGAACGACCCGCAGCACACAGCCAAGACAACGACCCTAAGCACACAACCAAGACAACGACCCTCAGCACACAGCCAAGACAACGACCCTAAGCACATAGCCAAGACAACGACCCTCAGCACACAGCCAAGTCAACGACCCTCAGCACACAACCAAGACAATGACCCTCAGCACACAGGCAAGACAACGACCCTCAGCACACAGCCAAGACAACGACCCTAAGCACACAGCCAAGACAACAACCCTCAGCACACAGCCAAGACAACGACCCTAAGCACATAGCCAAGACAACGACCCTCAGCACACAGCCAAGTCAACGACCCTCAGCACACAACCAAGACAATGACCCTCAGCACACAGGCAAGACAACGACCCTAAGCACACAGCCAAGACAACAACCCTCAGCACACAGGCAAGTCTACGACCCTGAGCACACAACCAAGACAACGACCCTCAGCACACAGCCAAGACAACGACCCTAAGCACATAGCCAAGACAATGACCCTCAGCACACAGCCAAGTCAACGACCCTCAGCACACAACCAAGACAATGACCCTCAGCACACAGCCAAGACCAGGACCCTAAGCACACAGCCAAGACAACGACCCTCAGCACACAACCAAGACAACGACCCTCAGCACACAGCCAAGACAACGACCCTCAGCACACAGGCAAGACAACGACCCTAAGCACACAGCCAAGACAACGACCCTAAGCACACAGCCAAGACAACGACCCGCAGCACACAGCCAAGACAACGACCCTAAGCACACAGCCAAGACAACGACCCTAAGCACACAGCCAAGACAACAACCCTAAGCACACAGCCAAGACAACGACCCTAAGCACACAGCCAAGACAACAACCCTCAGCACACAGGCAAGACTACGACTCTGAGCACACAACCAAGACAACGACCCTCAGCACACAGCCAAGACAACGACCCTAAGCACATAGCCAAGACAATGACCCTCAGCACACAGCCAAGTCAACGACCCTCAGCACACAACCAAGACAATGACCCTCAGCACACAGCCAAGACCAGGACCCTAAGCACACAGCCAAGACAACGACCCTCAGCACACAACCAAGACAACGACCCTCAGCACACAGCCAAGACAACGACCCTCAGCACACAGGCAAGACAACGACCCTAAGCACACAGCCAAGACAACGACCCTAAGCACACAGCCAAGACAACGACCCGCAGCACACAGCCAAGACAACGACCCTAAGCACACAGCCAAGACAACGACCCTAAGCACACAGCCAAGACAACAACCCTAAGCACACAGCCAAGACAACGACCCTAAGCACACAGCCAAGACAATGACCCTAAGCACATAGCCAAGACAACGACCCTCAGCACACAGCCAAGACAACGACCCTCAGCACACAACCAAGACAACGACCCTCAGCACACAGCCAAGACAACGACCCTAAGCACACAGCCAAGACAACGACCCTAAGCACACAGCCAAGACAACGACCCTAAGCACATAGTCAAGACAACGACCCTCAGCACACAGCCAAGACAACGACCCTAAGCACACAGCCAAGACAACGACCCTAAGCACACAGCCAAGACAACGGCCCTAAGCACACAGCCAAGACAACAACCCTAAGCACACAGCCAAGACAACGACCCTAAGCACACAGCCAAGACAACGAACCTAAGCACATAGCCAAGACAACGACCCTCAGCACACAGCCAAGACAACGACCATCAGCACACAACCACGACAACGACCCTCAGCACACAGCCAAGACAACGACCCTAAGCACATAGCCAAGACAACGACCCTCAGCACACAGCCAAGACAACGACCCTCAGTACACCACCAAGACAATGACCCTCAGCACACAGGCAAGACAACGACCCTCAGCACACAGCCAAGACAACAACCCTATGCACACAGCCAAGACAACGACCCTAAGCACACAGCCAAGACAACGACCCTAAGCACATAGCCAAGACAACTACCCTCAGCGCACAGCCAAGACAACAACCCTAAGCACACAGTCAAGACAACGACCCTAAGCACACAGCCAAGACAACGACCCTAAGCACACAGCCAAGACAACGACCCTCAGCACACAGCCAAGACAACGACCTTCAGCACACAGCCAAGACAACGACCCTAAGCACACAGCCAAGACAACGACCCTAAGCACATAGCCAAGACAACGACCCTCAGCACACAGCCAAGACAACGACCCTCAGCACACAACCAAGACAATGACCCTAAGCACACAGCCAAGACAACGACCCTAAGCACACAGCCAAGACAACGACCCTAAGCACACAGCCAAGACAACGACCCTAAGCACATAGTCAAGACAACGACCCTCAGCACACAGCCAATACAACAACCCTAAGCACACAGCCAAGACAACGACCCTCAGCACACAGCCAAGACAACGACCCTAAGCACACAGCCAAGACAACGACCCTCAGCACACAGCCAAGACAACGACCTTCAGCACACAGCCAAGACACCGACCCTAAGCACACAGCCAAGACAACGACCCTAAGCACACAGCCAAGACAACGACCCTAAGCACACAGCCAAGACAACAACCCTAAGCACACAGCCAAGACAACGACCCTCAGCACACAGCCAAGACAACGACCCTAAGCACACAGCCAAGACAACGACCCTCAGCACACAGCCAAGACAACGACCTTCAGCACACAGCCAAGACACCGACCCTAAGCACACAGCCAAGACAACGACCCTCAGCACACAGCCAAGACAACGACCCTCAGCACACAACAAAGACAACGACCCTCAGCACACAGGCAAGACAACGACCCTAAGCACACAGCCAAGACAACAACCCTCAGCACACAACCAAGACAACGACCCTCAGCACACAGCCAAGACAACGACCCTAAGCACATAGCCAAGACAACGACCCTCAGCACACAGCCAAGACAACGACCCGCAGCACACAGCCAAGACAACGACCCTAAGCACACAGCCAAGACAACGACCCTAAGCACACAGCCAAGACAACGACCCTCAGCACACAGCCAAGACAACGACCCTAAGCACACAGCCAAGACAACAACCCTAAGCACACAGCCAAGACAACAACCCTAAGCACACAGCCAAGACAACATCCCTAAGCACACAGCCAAGACAACGAATGAGTGGCTTCGGGACAAGTTTCTGAATGCCCTTGAGTGGCCCAGCCAGAGCCCGGACTTGAACTCGATCAAACAACTCTGGAGAGATCAGAAAATAGTTCCAACCTGACAGAGCTTGAGAGGATCTGCAGAGAAGAATGGGAGAAACTCCCCAAATACAGGTGTGCCAAGCTGGTAGCGTCATACCCAAGAAGACTCAATGCTGTAATCGCTGCCAAAGATGCTTCAACAAAGTACTGAGTAAAGAGTCTGAATTCTTACGTTTTTTATGTTTTATAAATTACAATACATTTCAAAAAACCTGTTTTTGCTTTGTCATTACGAGGTATTGTGTGTAGATTGATGAAGAAAAAAACTATTTAATCCATTTTAGAATAAGGCTAACAAAATGTGGAGAAAGTCAAGGCGTCTGAATACCTTTTTGAAGGCACTGTATGTCTTATATAAGGTTGTGTCACAACTGTTACCCAGACTAACCTATTGCCCATGTTTCCTGCTTCCTGTGCAGCGGATGGCCAGAAGGACATAGAGGATGAGTTGACCACAGGACTGGAGATGGTCGACTCCTGCATCAGATCCCTGCAGGTGTCTGGAATACTGGACCCTCACCAATTCAACACAGGAGAACGTACGGACAGCTCTTATTTCATTATTCATTATGACAGGGTGTGTGTGTGTGTGTGTGTGTGTGTGTGTGTATGTGTGTGTGTGTGTGTGTGTGTGTGTGTGTGTGTGTGTGTGTGTATGTGTGTGTGTGCATATGCGGATGTGTGTGTGTGTGTGTGTGTGTATGTGTGTGCATGCGTGTGTGTGTGTGCGTGTGTGTACTTGTGTATGTGTGTGTGTGTGTGTGTGTGTTTCATAGCTCCTAATCTTTATCAAATCACATTTTATGTCAATACAACCTTACTGTGAAAGTCCTTAACCAACAATGCAGTTCAAGAAATAGAGTTAAGAAAATATTCACCAAATAAGTAAAAAAAATTATAAAAAGTAACACAATAAAATAACAATAACGAGGCTATATACAGGGGGTACCGGTACAGAGTCAATGTGGAGGCTATATACAGGGGGTACCAGTACAGAGTCAATGTGGAGGCTATATACAGGGGGTACCAGTACAGAGTCAATGTGGAGGCTATATACAGGGGGTACCAGTACAGAGTCAATGTGGAGGCTATATACAGAGGGTACCGGTACAGAGTCAATGTGGAGGCTATATACAGGGGGTACCAGTACAGAGTCAATGTGGAGGCTATATACAGGGGGTACCAGTACAGAGTCAATGTGGAGGCTATATACAGGGGGTACCAGTACAGAGTCAATGTGGAGGCTATATACAGGGGGTACCAGTACAGAGTCAATGTGGAGGCTATATACAGGGGGTACCAGTACAGAGTCAATGTGGAGGCTATATACAGGGGGTACCAGTACAGAGTCAATGTGGAGGCTATATACAGGGGGTACCAGTACAGAGTCAATGTGGAGGCTATATACAGGGGTACCAGTACAGAGTCAATGTGGAGGCTATATACAGGGGGTACCAGTACAGAGTCAATGTGGAGGCTATATACAGGGGTACCAGTACAGAGTCAATGTGGAGGCTATATACAGGGGGTACCGGTACAGAGTCAATGTGGAGGCTATATACAGGGGGTACCGGTACAGAGTCAATGTGGAGGCTATATACAGGGGGTACCGGTACAGTGTCAATGTGGAGGCTATATACAGGGGGTACCGGTACAGAGTCAATGTGGAGGCTATATACAGGGGGTACCGGTAGAGAGTCAATGTGGAGGCTATATACAGGGGGTGCCAGTACAGAGTCAATGTGGAGGCTATATACAGGGGGTACCAGTACAGAGTCAATGTGGAGGCTATATACAGAGGGTACCGGTACAGAGTCAATGTGGAGGCTATATACAGGGGTACCAGTACAGAGTCAATGTGGAGGCTATATACAGGGGTACCAGTACAGAGTCAATGTGGAGGCTATATACAGGGGGTACCGGTACAGAGTCAATGTGGAGGCTATATACAGGGGGTACCAGTACAGAGTCAATGTGGAGGCTATATACAGGGGTACCAGTACAGAGTCAATGTGGAGGCTATATACAGGGGGTACCAGTACAGAGTCAATGTGGAGGCTATATACAGGGGGTACCGGTACAGAGTCAATGTGGAGGCTATATACAGGGGGTACCGGTACAGAGTCAATGTGGAGGCTATATACAGGGGGTACCGGTACAGAGTCAATGTGGAGGCTATATACAGGGGGTGCCAGTACAGAGTCAATGTGGAGGCTATATACAGGGGGTACCAGTACAGAGTCAATGTGGAGGCTATATACAGAGGGTACCGGTACAGAGTCAATGTGGAGGCTATATACAGGGGGTACCAGTACAGAGTCAATGTGGAGGCTATATACAGGGGGTACCGGTACAGAGTCAATGTGGAGGCTATATACAGGGGGTACCAGTACAGAGTCAATGTGGAGGCTATATACAGGGGGTACCAGTACAGAGTCAATGTGGAGGCTATATACAGGGGGTACCAGTACAGAGTCAATGTGGAGGCTATATACAGGGGGTACCAGTACAGAGTCAATGTGGAGGCTATATACAGGGGGTACCAGTACAGAGTCAATGTGGAGGTTATATACAGGGGGTACCGGTACAGAGTCAATGTGGAGGTTATATACAGGGGGTACCGGTACAGAGTCAATGTGGAGGCTATATACAGGGGGTACCAGTACAGAGTCAATGTGGAGGCTATATACAGGGGGTACCGGTACAGAGTCAATGTGGAGGCTATATACAGGGGGTACCAGTACAGAGTCAATGTGGAGGCTATATACAGGGGGTACCGGTACAGAGTCAATGTGGAGGTTATATACAGGGGGTACCGGTACAGAGTCAATGTGGAGGTTATATACAGGGGGTACCGGTACAGAGTCAATGTGGAGGCTATATACAGGGGGTACCGGTACAGAGTCAATGTGGAGGTTATATACAGGGGGTACCGGTACAGAGTCAATGTGGAGGCTATATACATGGGGTACCGGTACAGAGTCAATGTGGAGGTTATATACAGGGGGTACCAGTACAGAGTCAATGTGGAGGCTATATACAGGGGGTACCAGTACAGAGTCAATGTGGAGGCTATATACAGAGGGTACCGGTACAGAGTCAATGTGGAGGCTATATACAGAGGGTACCGGTACAGAGTCAATGTGGAGGCTATATACAGAGGGTACCGGTACAGAGTCAATGTGGAGGCTATATACAGGGTGTACCGGTACAGAGTCAATGTGGAGGCTATATACATGGGGTACCGGTACAGAGTCAATGTGGAGGCTATATACAGGGGGTACCAGTACAGAGTCAATGTGGAGGCTATATACAGAGGGTACCGGTACAGAGTCAATGTGGAGGCTATATACAGGGGGTACCAGTACAGAGTCAATGTGGAGGCTATATACAGGGGTACCAGTACAGAGTCAATGTGGAGGCTATATACAGGGGTACCGGTACAGAGTCAATGTGGAGGCTATATACAGGGGGTACCAGTACAGAGTCAATGTGGAGGCTATATACAGGGGCACCGGTACAGAGTCAATGTGGAGGCTATATACAGGGTGTACCGGTACAGAGTCAATGTGGAGGCTATATACAGGGGGTACCAGTACAGAGTCAATGTGGAGGCTATATACAGGGGTACCGGTACAGAGTCAATGTGGAGGCTATATACAGGGTGTACCGGTACAGAGTCAATGTGGAGGCTATATACAGGGGGTACCAGTACAGAGTCAATGTGGAGGCTATATACAGGGGGTACCGGTACAGAGTCAATGTGGAGGCTATATACAGGGGGTACCAGTACAGAGTCAATGTGGAGGCTATATACAGGGGGTACCGGTACAGAGTCAATGTGGAGGCTATATACAGGGTGTTACGGTACAGAGTCAATGTGGAGGCTATATACAGGGGGTACCAGTACAGAGTCAATGTGGAGGCTATATACAGGGGGTACCAGTACAGAGTCAATGTGGAGGCTATATACAGGGGGTACCAGTACAGAGTCAATGTGGAGGCTATATACAGGGGGTACCGGTACAGAGTCAATGTGGAGGCTATATACAGGGTGTTACGGTACAGAGTCAATGTGGAGGCTATATACAGGGTGTTACGGTACAGAGTCAATGTGGAGGCTATATACAGGGGGTACCAGTACAGAGTCAATGTGGAGGCTATATACAGGGGTACCGGTACAGAGTCAATGTGGAGACTATATACAGGGGGTACCGGTACAGAGTCAATGTGGAGGCTATATACAGGGGGTACCAGTACAGAGTCAATGTGGAGGCTATATACAGGGGTACCGGTACAGAGTCAATGTGGAGGCTATATACAGGGTGTACCG
>NC_088401.1:14977997-15027997 GCF_034236695.1 Oncorhynchus nerka | reverse complement strand
GAGCTCTCCGTCTCCTCCTCCGCCCTCTCCTCTATATGAGCTCTCCTTCTCCTCTCTTCTTTTTCCTCCACTCCTCTCCTCTATCTGAGCTCTCCTTCTCCTCTCCTCTCTCCTCCTCCTTTTCTCTCCTCTATCTGAGCTCTCCTCCTCCCCTCATCTCTCCACCTCCGCTCCTCTCTCCTTCTCCCCTCCTTTCTCCTCCTCCTCTGCTCCTCTCCTCTATCTGAGCTCTCCTTCTCCCCTCCTCCTCCTCCTCTCCTCTCTCCTTTTCCCCTCTTCCTTCCTTCTCCCCTCCTCTCTCCTCCCCCTCTCCTCTATCTGAGCTCTCCTTCTTTCCTCATCTCTCCTCCTCTGCTCCTCTCCTCTCTCCGAGCTCTCCTCCTCCCCTTCTCTCTCCTCCTCCTCTCCTCTCTCCTCCTTCTCTCCTCTCTCATTCTCTCCTCCTCTCTACTCCTCCCCTCCTCTCTCCTTCTCCCCGCCTCTCTCCTTCTCTGCTCCTCTCTTCTATCTGAGTTCTCTTGTCTCCTCCACTCTCCTCTCTCCTCCTCCTCTCCTCTCCTCTACTTTATCTGAGCTCAACTTACATACTCCTAGTTTACACTCCTCTTCTCTCATTTTCTCCACCCCTTCTTCCTTTCTTCTTCTCTCCTTCTCTCATCCCTTCTTTTTCTTCTCTTCTTCTTCCCCTTCCACCCCCCTACTTTTGCTCCTCTCTCTCTCCTGATTAATTATGTATTCTTTTTCAAACTCACCAAGGGCTGAAACGCAGCACTGCCTGTTCTAAATAGCTGCATCTCTCTCTCTTCCTATATGTCTTTCTCTCTCTCTCTCTCCCTACCTCCTCTCTCTCTCTTTCTTTCTTTCTTTCTTTCTTTCTTTCTTTCTTTCTTTCTTTCTTTCTTTCTTTCTTTCTTTCTCTGTCTCTGTCTCTGTCTCTGTCTCTCTCTCTCTCTCTCTCTCTCTCTCTCTCTCTCTCTCTCTCTCTCTCTCTCTCCTCCCTCCCTCCCTCCCTCTTTCTTTCTCTGTCTCTCTCTGGCTCCCCTCTCTTCTCTCTCGCTCTCTCTCTTTCTCTCTCTTCAGGTCCCTCTCTACTTTCCCAGAGTTCTTTGCAGCTTAACTCCACCCCGGAGGCTTCACTCCAGTACTCCGCCAGCTACCATAGCAACCAGACCCTCGCCCTTAGCGACAGCGCTGCAGCGGCAACACCACAGCGCAGCGGACAAGTCGGTGGGGCCGTGCACAGCTACAACCAGGTAGGTCACCAAGACGATGAGTAAGATGGTGATGATGATGAAGGTGATGATTGTGATGAGTTTGTTCTTATAATGCTGTTAAATCATAGCTCCAAGACAAAGTTACCCTCATCTGGCTACCGGAAGGTTTTGAATATACAGTAGACGCCGAACAGTACCGATGAAATAAGTTGTGGCTCTGTGCCAAACTTAGAGAGCACAGGGAGAGCTACTGTAGCCTCCTGATGCTGCATTCAGCTGGCTGTATATTCCCTCACTTCTCTGCTCTACTCTGCTCTTGACTGGGGGGCTGTACTGCACAGTATTGACTGTTTTTACCTTTTGCAATGCTCACTAACTTAACCTTGTGAAGGGTTCAAATAAAGGCAAGTTTTCCAAGTCAAAAGTCTTCCGCCTGCCGCTAGCCGCTTGCTCAGAAATAAGCTAAAGTCTTTAACTTTCTCTCCGTTTTCTCCTTCCCTCCATATCTCTCTCTCTCTATTTCTCCTTCCCTCCATCTCTCTCTCTATATATTTTTCCTTCCCTCCATATCTCTCTCTCTCTCTATTTCTCCTTCCCTCCATATCTCTCTCTCTCTCTATTTCTCCTTCCCTCCATATCTCTCTCTCTCTCTATTTCTCCTTCCCTCCATATCTCTCTCTCTCTATTTCTCCTTCCCTCCATCTCTCTCTCTCTCTCTCCTTCCCTTAATCTCTCTCTCTCTCTATTTCTCCTTCCATCTCACTCTCTCTCTCTCTATATTCCTTCCCTTCATCTCTCTCTCTCTCTATTTCTCCTTCCATCTCACTCTCTCTCTCTCTCTCCTTCCCTTCATCTCTCTCTCTATATATATATTTCTCCTTCCATCTCACTCTCTCTCTCTCTCTCCTTCCCTCCATCTCTCTCTCTCTCTCTCTCTCTCTCCTCCCTTCCCTTCATCTCTCTCTCTCTATCTCTCTCTATTTCTCTCTCTCTCTCTCTCTCTCTCTCTCTCTCTCTCTCTCTCTCTCTTCTCTCTCTCTCTCTCTCTCTCTATTTCTCCTTCCATCTCACTCTCTCTCTCCTTCCCTTCATCTCTCTCTCTCTCTCTCTCTCTCTATTTCTCCTTCCATCTCACTCTCTCTCTCTCTCCTTCCCTTCATCTCTCTCTCTGTCTACTTACCCTTCCCTCCATCTCTCTTTCTCATGCACATCTCTCTCTTTCCCTCATGTGTGTGTATGTGTGTGTGTGCGCACCGTCAAGTGTGGTCTATCCTGCCGCTAGTCACCCGGACCTGTGTGTGTGTGTGTGTGTGTGTGTGTGTGTGTGTGTGTGTGTGTGTGTGTGTGTGTGTGTGTGTGTGTGTGTGTGTGTGTGTGTGTGTGTGTGTGTCTCAGTGTAATTGGCTAGTGGAGGTTAGAGGAAAGAGACAGATGCATATAGCACTGTCTAATTGATCTGGATGGAAGAGAGAGTAGAGCCGTGGAGATACACTGTCTAATTGATCTGGATGGAAGAGAGAGTAGAGCCGTGGAGATACACTGTCTAATTGATCTGGATGGAAGGGAGAGTAGAGCCGTGGAGATACACTGTCTAATTGATCTGGATGGAAGAGAGAGTAGAGCCGTGGAGATACACTGTCTAATTGATCTGGATGGAAGAGAGAGTAGAGCCGTGGAGATACACTGTCTAATTGATCTGTCTAATTGCATGGGGAGATGTGGGTTTGGTTTGTTATTTCTCTAATAATTTGTAAAAGGATGTGAATGCGTTTTAATCTCTTCACACTAATCAAGAGAAGTCATTGTCCTCTAGCATACAGAAGACATTTATCCCCTATGTTCATTTCCTCATAAGCTGAATGCAGGAGTACACACACATACAGGCACTCACCTACGCAGACGCACACATACACTCACACAAACATACGTGCTATTTGCTACCAGCTGTAAAGCTTCATTACATCCCTGCATTGAGGGGTTTTATTTTGTTGTCTTGTTTATGGTTATGAATAATGCATAAGGAAATATTTTGGAAATTTCATTTGAAAATGTCGCTAATTACTTGTCGAAAGGAAGTGGCAATTTATGTCAGGTTTGCATTGCTCCAAATCCAGCTCACACACACACACAGACACACACACAGACACACATACACACACACACACACACACACACACGAGAATAACATGTCTTCTTTCTCTCATTTCCAGTTACAACAACATGAATGGGCCTATGTTCAGTTTTCATCCTCCCCATCCCCTTATCCATATTCTGACCCCTCTCTCTCTCTCTCATCTCTGTCTCTTCTCTTCTCTCTTCTCTCTCTTGCTTCTCTCTCTCTTCTCTCTCACTCTCTCTCTCTGTGCGTCTCGTTGGGTTCCAGTGATGTTTTGCCCTTTCTGTCAGGTTGATTTGGGAGATGTTCTGAGTACCTCTGGCTCTACTGTATTGTGTGTGTTTGTGTGACCAGGCCTGGATAGACTGATTATATTAGGCTACTGCCTCATATAGTATTGCTTCTTATACACCATTTAGCAGACTCTCTTATCCAGAGAGACTTACAGTAGAGAGTCATTTAGCAGATGCTCTTATCCAGAGAGACTTACAGTAGAGAGTCATTTAGCAGACGCTCTTATCCAAAAGGAATACATTAGAGATCTAGCACTTATAACAGACACTGTGAAACTCTATAGTTAAGATTGGAATATCTATTTATACATCTCTCATAGCGTGTGTGTGTGTGTGTGTGTGTGTGTGTGTGTGTGTGTGTGTGTGTGTGTGCGTGCGTGCTTGCGTGCATGCGTGCGTGCGTGCGTGCGTGCGTGTGTGTGTGTGCGTGCGTGTGTGTGTGCGTGTGTGTGTGTGTGCGTGTGCGCTTGTAGCTGGGCTGTGCTGGAGTGTGTGACTTTGAGTGTTTATATAAGCCACTGCATCAGATAGCTGTTCTCCTGCAGTGTATTTATACCACTATGGGCCTCCAGTTGAATATTTAATAAAGCATGCACACATGCACACACACACTACGTCATAGTATCTTCCTCCAAAAGGTTACAAGGTTACAGGTTTTCCAGAAATCCACTTAGAAGATTAGGTAGGGAACAAAGTATGGAACAAATAGACAAAGTATGGAACAAACAGACAAAGTAGGGAACAAACAGACAAAGTAGGGAACAAACAGACAAAATAGGGAACAAACAGACAAAGTAGGGAACAAACAAGCAAAGTAGGGAACAAACAGACAAAGTAGGGAACAAACAGACAAAGTAGGGAACAAACAAACAAATAGGGAACAAACAGACAAAGTAGGGAACAAACAGACAAAGTAGGGAACAAACAAACAAATAGGGAACAAACAGACAAAGTAGGGAACAAACAGACAAAGTAGGGAACAAACAGACAAAGTAGGGAACAACCAGACAAAGTATGGATATGACAAGAGATCGGCTCCCAAAACACTAAAACGGTCAAATTGTACTGACATTGAGATAATGTTTGTATCAGGGTGCAAAAAACATTCCTTTGACGTTGCAAGAATGTTGACAGAACAGCCTTTCTGAGTTCTTTAAAAGTTCCCAGAATATTTGTACATGTTTGTATAAAATATTTACGTTTTACAACAACGTTCCCAGAACACATTTAGGAACAGTGTGGGTACATTACAAGAGATAATGTTTGTAGGGTGCAAAAACGCTCATTTATAAATATACATATACAATGATTACGTTAGGTTGCACAGAACATTCCCTTAATGTTGTAAAAATATTCTTGCCATATTCCAGAAGGTTGCACAGAACATTCCCACAATGTGGCGTAATGTTCCTCAATGTCCAAATAAGTACGTTACAATGACATTCATAGCATATTGGTTTTGTCGAAGAAGGTTCAAAAGGAAGCATGAAACTCCTGATTGACCGCCATGACTATATACTGAAAAAAAGAAGACATACAATGCATTCGGAAAGTATTCAGGCCCCTTGACTTTTTCCTCATTTTGTTACGTTACAGCCTTATTCTAAAATTGATTAGTATTAGTATTAGTATTTTTCCCCTCATCAATCTACAAACAATACACCATAATGACAAAGAAAAAACTGGGTTTTAGAAATGTTTAGCAAATTTAGTTTAAAAAAACAACTGTTTACATACTGTAGGTATTCAGACCCTTTACTCAGCTTTGTTGAAGCACATTTGGCAGCGATTACAGCTTCAAGTCTTCTTGGGTATGATACTACAAGCTTGGCACACCTGTATTTGGGGAGTTTCTCCCATCTTCTCTGCAGATCTTCTCAAACTCTGTCAGGTTGGATGGTTGGAACTATTTTCTGATCCAGAGATGTTCGACCGGGTTCAAGTCCGGGCTCTGGCTGGGCCCCTAAAGGACGTTCAGAGCCTTGTCCCGAAGCCACTCATGTGTTGTCTTGGCTGTGTGCTTAGGGTCATTCTCCTGTTGGAAGGTGAATCTTCGCCCCAGTCTGAGGTCCTGAGCACTCTGGAGCAGGTTTTCATTAAGGATCTCTCTGTACTTTGCTCCGTTCATATTTCCCTCGATCCTGACTAGTCTCCCTGTCCCTGCAGCCAAGAAACATCCCCACAGCATGATACTGCCACCACCATGCTTCACTGTAGGAATAGTGCCTGGTTTCCTCTAGAAGTGGCGCTTGACATTCAGGCCAAAGAGTTTGATCTTGGTTTCATCAGACCGGAGAATCCAGTTTCTCATGGTTTGTGAGTTTTTAGGTGCCTTTTGTCAAACTCCAAGCGGGCTGTCATGTGCCTTTTACTGAGGAGTGGCTTCCTTCTGGCAACTCTACCATAAATTCCTGATTGGCGGAGTGTTGCAGAGATGGTTGTCCTTCTGGAAGGTTCTCCCATCTCCACAGAGGAACTCTGGAGCTCTGTCAGAGTGACCATTAGGTTCTTTGTCACCTTCCTGACCAAGGCCCTTCTCACACGATTGCTCAGTTTGGCTGAGTGGCCAGCTCTAGGAAGAGTCTTGATGGTTCCAAACTTCTTCCATTTAAGAATGATGGAGGCCACTGTGTTTTTGGGGACCTTCCCCAGATCTGTGCCTCGACACAATCCTGTCTCGGAGCTCTACGGACAATTCCTTGAACCTCATGGCTTGGTTTTTGCTCTGACATGCACTGTCAACTGTGGAACCTTATATAGACAGGTGTGTCCCTTTCCAAGTCAATCTCATAGCAAAGGGTCTGAATACTTATGCCAATTAGGTATTTTTAATTTTATAGTTACAGAATTGTATAAACCAGTTTTCGCTTCGTCATTATTGTGTATTTTGTGTAGATTGATGAGGAGGTATGTAAGAGGTCTTCCCTGGTGTTACATAGGATAAAAAACTGGCTTGGGTACCAGACATTGCAAGTTCAAACCACATGTGCAAATTGTGAATTTCTGAAGTGTGAACAATATGATCATGTTTGTACTATTAAATGCTATTCAAATGACCTATTAATTTAATTAAAATTCTGTGACGGTCTCATATTACTTTCAAATGTGAATTGCCATTAACTCTGAATAGAAACATAAAGAGGATGTATTCCAATCTGCTTTCTTGTGCTTTATGAAGCTACAAATTTAGAATGTTATTTACTTAATATTAAGTCAAACTTAAATATAACTTTAACTTAAAGTTCCTGAAATGTTCTGTGGACCTACAAGACAAGGTAAAAATGTATATTCCAAGTTCACAGAACGTCTGTCCTCGGTTGCAACATTCACTACCAAGTTCCAAACAGACTCTGGAAACAATGTCAGCACAATAACTGTTTGTTGGGAGCTTCATAAAAAAGGGTTTCAATGTCCGAGCAGCCGCACACAAGCCTAAGATCACCATCCACAATGACACGCGTCGGCTGGACTGGTGTAAAGCTCGCCACCATTGGATTCTGGGGCAGTAGAAACGCGTTCTCTGGAGAAATTAATCACGCTTCACCATCTGGCAGTCGGACGGACAAATCTGGGTTTGGCGGATGCCAGTAGAATGCTACCTGCCCCAATGCATAGTGCCAACTGTTAAGTTTGGTGGAGGAGGAATATTGGTCTGGGGCTGGTTTTCATGGTTTGGGTTAGGCCCCTTAGTTCCAGTGAAGGGAAATCTTTACGCTACAGCATACAATGACATTCTAGACAATTCTGTACAACAATTTTTTGTGGCAACAGTTTGGGGAAGGTCCTTTCCTGTTTCAGCATGACAATGCCCCTGTGCAAGGGAAAGGGAAATCCATGCAAAAATGGTTTGTCGAGATCGGAAGAACTGGCAGAGCCCTGACCTCAACCCCATCGAACACCTTTGGGATGAATTGGAACACTGACTGCGAGCCAGGCCTAATCGGCCAACATCCGTGCCCAACCTCACTAAGTCCCTATAGCAATGTTCCAATATCTAGCGGAAAGCCTTCCCGGAAGAGTGGAGGCTGTTACCGCAGCACTGTAGTGTGTTTGATTGTCAGCACATCTGGACAGTTTTAGTGTTTTGGGTAATATCCACACAATGTTCCCACAGCCTAGAGAAACGTTCTGGGAACCTTTAAAGAACAGACAAATTGTGTTTTGGGAACGTTCTTTTAACATCAGTTGAATGTTTTTTTGCATCATAAAGAAACATTGTAGAATTATCCTAACAACTGTTTTATGGGAACATTTTTTTTTTTTTACGTCCACAAAATGTTCCCACCAGACTGATCCCACAACCTAAAGAAACCATTTGGGAATCTTTCAAGAACATGTTAAATGTGTTCTAAGAACGTTCTTGCAACATAAGGCAAATGTTTTATACAAACATTCCATAATCATCATTATGACTGGGCAGTTTTTGTGTTACGAGAACGTTTGCCGCGACCTAACGAATGTTCTGGGAATATTCACAGAACCAATTTTGGTTCGCTGGGTTTTCTGCTGAAGTAATGACTGCGGGTTTTTAAAACGGCTTCATCCATTACTTCAGTGTCTGATGAATCAGTTATCATGGCCTTGTGTTAATGAGAGACACTGTAACCAAAGAGACATTGTAATCCGCAGACACGCGTTTGGCTTCTTATAGAGGGAAAATACAGCCTGGAGCCAGGAGCTTTCTCAGGATGGAGTGTGCGTGTGTGTGTGTTTGTATCTGCACATTGTTAAATCGTGTGTTCACTGCCAGCGAGCCTCAGCATGGGGCATGTGACTGTGTGTAGTTCACCTTTAGAGAAATATGCATGGTGACTGTCAGCAGCATGAGGTGAAGGAGCTGAGCTAGGTAGAAACATATGCTGTGCTACTGTCTCTGAGGATCTAGAGGAATACATTAGATAACCCTGCACTGAGTTGGGATAGAGGCAGCTTCCTCACTGTGGCTTGGTGCAAAATGAATGACTTGATAGTGGACTTCAACTGGACAGGATATCAATCTGTTGCCATAAAAATACTGTTAGAGGTTATAGCTTCTATAAATCTGTCAGTTACCATATAGAGACTGTTAGAGGTTATAGCTTCTATAAATCTATCTGTTACCATATAAACACCTACAGAAGTGGAAGAAGTGTTAGGTGTAATTGTAATATCCTGTCGTCGTCGCCCCCCTCCCTCTCTCTCCTCTCCTCTTTCCCGACTCCCCCCACCCTAGGTGACGTCTAGTCGTGCCGCTCAGCAGAGGCAGCAGGCAGGGCGAGGTAGCGGAAGAGACTCCTTCTCTCAGAGCCATGGCAGTGCCTTCCACCTACCAGATGCACAGCAGATCACTACCGGTATATATCTATATTATATACCTACAATGGGTACATAATATTGTACTGACCCGAATTTAAAGAGAGATCATGTCATTCAAGAGACAAGGAACTACACATGACATCCAATCCTTTTAGCTTTTATTATAACTTATCGTATTCCTATAGAGTACATACCATTATACATAAAGCTAATGTATTGTGTTATTATACAGTACATACATTATACATAAAGCTAATGTATTGTGTTAATATACCGTACATACATTATACATAATGCTAATGTATTGTGTTATTATACAGTACATACATTATACATAAAGCTAATGTATTGTGTTATTATACAGTACATACATTATACATTATGCCATAAAAGATGCAAGGAACTGAACATGGCATCCAGTCCCTTCAGCTTCTGCCCTTAGACACAGATCTAGAAGCAGCTTACCTTCCCCAAGTCCTAACGTTAACCATTAGAGAGGGAACATGCTAATCTTAACCATTAGAGAGGGAACATGCTAATCTTAACCATTAGAGAGGGAACATGCTAATCTTAACCATGAGAGAGGGAACATGCTAATCTTAACCATTAGAGATGGAACATGCTAATCTTAACCATTAGAGAGGGAACATGCTAATCTTAACCATGAGAGAGGGAACATGCTAATCTTAACCATTAGAGAGGGAACATGCTAATCTTAACCATTAGAGAGGGAACATGCTAATCTTAACCATTAGAGATGGAACATGCTAATCTTAACCATTAGAGAGGGAACATGCTAATCTTAACCATGAGAGAGGGAACATGCTAATCTTAACCATTAGAGAGGGAACATGCTAATCTTAACCATTAGAGAGGGAACATGCTAATCTTAACCATTAGAGAGGGAACATGCTAATCTTAACCATTAGAGAGGGAACATGATCATCTTAACCATTAGAGAGGGAACATGCTAATCTTAACCATTAGAGATGGAACATGCTAATCTTAACCATTAGAGAGGTAACATGCTAATCTTAACCATTAGAGAGGGACCATGCTAATCTTAACCATTAGAGAGGGAACATGCTAATCTTTTCCATTAGAGAGGGAACATGCTAACATTAACATTAGAGAGGGAACATGCTAATCTTTACCATTAGAGAGGGAACATGCTAATCTTAACCATTAGAGAAGGAACATGCTAATCTTAACCATTAGAGATGGAACATGCTAATCTTAACCATTAGAGAGGGAACATGCTAATCTTTACCATTAGAGATGGAACATGCTAATCTTAACCATTAGAGAGGGAACATGCTAATCTTAACCATTAGAGAGGGAATATGCTAATCTTAACCATTAGAGAGGGAACATGCTAATCTTAACCATTAGAGATGGAACATGCTAATCTTAACCATTAGAGAGGGAACATGCTAACATTAACATTAGAGAGGGAACATGCTAATCTTTACCATTAGAGAGGGAACATGCTAATCTTAACCATTAGAGAGGGAACATGCTAATATGTTCCATTAGAGAGGGAACATGCAAATCTTTTCCATTAGAGAGGGAACATGCTAACATTAACATTAGAGAGGGAACATGCTAATCTTTTCCATTAGAGAGGGAACATGCTAATCTTAACCATTAGAGAGGGAACATGCTAATCTTAACCATTAGAGAGGGAACATGCTAATCTTTTCCATTAGAGAGGGAACATGCTAACATTAACATTAGAGAGGGAACATGCTAATCTTTTCCATTAGAGAGGGAACATGCTAACATTAACATTAGAGAGGGAACATGCTAATCTTTTCCATTAGAGAAGGAACATGCTAATCTTTTCCATTAGAGAGGGAACATGCTAACATTAACATTAGAGAGGGAACATGCTAATCTTAACCATTAGAGAGGGAACATGCTAATCTTAACCATTAGAGAGGGAACATGCTAATCTTAACCATTAGAGAGGGAACATGCTAATCTTAACCATTAGAGAGGGAACATGCTAATCTTAACCATTAGAGAGGGAACATGCTAATCTTAACCATTAGAGAGGGAACATGCTAATCTTAACCATTAGAGAGGGAACATGCTAACGTTAACCATTAGAGAGGGAACATGCTAACGTTAACCATTAGAGAGGGAACATGCTAATCTTAACCATTAGAGAGGGAACATGCTAATCTTAACCATTAGAGAGGGAACATGCTAATCTTAACCATTAGAGAGGGAACATGCTAATATGTTCCATTAGAGAGGGAACATGCAAATATTTTCCATTAGAGAGGAAACATGCTAACATTAACATTAGAGAGGGAACATGCTAATCTTTTCCATTAGAGAGGGAACATGCTAATCTTAACCATTAGAGAGGGAACATGCTAATCTTTTCCATTAGAGAGGGAACATGCTAACATTAACATTAGAGAGGGAACATGCTAATCTTTTCCATTAGAGAAGGAACATGCTAATCTTTTCCATTAGAGAGGGAACATGCTAACATTAACATTAGAGAGGGAACATGCTAATCTTAACCATTAGAGAGGGAACATGCTAATCTTAACCATTAGAGAGGGAACATGCTAATCTTAACCATTAGAGAGGGAACATGCTAATCTTAACCATTAGAGAGGGAACATGCTAATCTTAACCATTAGAGAGGGAACATGCTAATCTTAACCATTAGAGAGGGAACATGCTAACGTTAACCATTAGAGAGGGAACATGCTAACGTTAACCATTAGAGAGGGAACATGCTAACGTTAACCATTAGAGAGGGAACATGCTAATCTTAACCATTAGAGATGGAACATGCTAATCTTAACCATTAGAGAGGGAACATGCTAATCTTAACCATTAGAGAGGGAACATGCTAATCTTAACCATTAGAGAGTGAACATGCTAATCTTAACCATTAGAGAGTGAACATGCTAATCTTAACCATTAGAGAGGGAACATGCTAATCTTTACCATTAGAGATGGAACATGCTAATCTTAACCATTAGAGAGGGAACATGCTAATCTTAACCATTAGAGAGGGAACATGCTAATCTTAACCATTAGAGAGGGAACATGCTAATCTTAACCATTAGAGAGGGAACATGCTAACGTTAACCATTAGAGAGGGAACATGCTAATCTTAACCATTAGAGAGGGAACATGCTAATCTTAACCATTAGAGAGGGAACATGCTAATCTTAACCATTAGAGAGGGAACATGCTAACATTAACCATTAGAGAGGGAACATGTTAATCTTAACCATTAGAGAGGGAACATGCTAACGTTAACCATTAGAGAGGGAACATGCTAACATTAACCATTAGAGAGGGAACATGCTAACATTAACCATTAGAGAGGGAACATGCTAACGTTAACCATTAGAGAGGGAACATGCTAACGTTAACCATTGGAGAGGGAACATGCTAATCTTAACCATTAGAGAGGGAACATGCTAACGTTAACCCTTAGAGAGGGAACATGCTAACGTTAACCCTTAGAGAGGGAACATGCTAACGTTAACCATTAGAGAGGGAACATGCTAATCTTAACCATTAGAGATGGAACATGCTAACGTTAACCATTAGAGAGGGAACATGCTAATCTTAACCATTAGAGAGGGAACATGCTAACGTTAACCATTAGAGAGGGAACACTCTAACGTTAACCATTAGAGAGGGAACATGCTAACGTTAACCATTAGAGAGGGAACATGCTAACGTTAACCATTAGAGAGGGAACATGCTAACGTTAACATTAGAGAGGTAACATGCTTACGTTAACCATTAGAGAGGGAACATGCTAACGTTAACCATTAGAGAGGGAACATGCTAATCTTTACCATTAGAGAGGGAACATGCTAACGTTAACATTAGAGAGGGAACATGCTAACGTTAACCATTAGAGAGGTAACATGCTAACGTTAACCATTAGAGAGGTAACATGCTAACGTTAACATTAGAGAGGGAACATGCTAACGTTAACCATTAGAGAGGGAACATGCTAACGTTAACCATTAGAGAGGGAACATGCTAACGTTAACCATTAGAGAGGGAACATGCTAACGTTAACCATTAGAGAGGTAACATGCTAACGTTAACATTAGAGAGGGAACATGCTAACGTTAACCATTAGAGAGGGAACATGCTAATCTTAACCATTAGAGAGGGAACATGCTAATATGTTCCATTAGAGAGGGAACATGCAAATCTTTTCCATTAGAGAGGGAACATGCTAACATTAACATTAGAGAGGGAACATGCTAATCTTTTCCATTAGAGAGGGAACATGCTAATCTTAACCATTAGAGAGGGAACATGCTAATCTTAACCATTAGAGAGGGAACATGCTAATCTTTTCCATTAGAGAGGGAACATGCTAACATTAACATTAGAGAGGGAACATGCTAATCTTTTCCATTAGAGAGGGAACATGCTAACATTAACATTAGAGAGGGAACATGCTAATCTTAACCATTAGAGAGGGAACATGCTAATCTTAACCATTAGAGAGGGAACATGCATTAACCATTAGAGAGGGAACATGCTAATCTTAACCATTAGAGAGGAACATGCTAATCTTAACCATTAGAGAGGGAACATGCTAATCTTAACCATTAGAGAGGGAACATGCTAATCTTAACCATTAGAGAGGGAACATGCTAACGTTAACCATTAGAGAGGGAACATGCTAACGTTAACCATTAGAGAGGGAACATGCTAATCTTAACCATTAGAGAGGGAACATGCTAATCTTAACCATTAGAGAGGGAACATGCTAATCTTAACCATTAGAGAGGAACATGCTAATCTTAACCATTAGAGAGGAACATGCTAATCTTAACCATTAGAGAGGAACATGCTAATCTTAACCATTAGAGAGTGAACATGCTAATCTTAACCATTAGAGAGTGAACATGCTAATCTTAACCATTAGAGATGGAACATGCTAATCTTAACCATTAGAGAGGGAACATGCTAATCTTAACCATTAGAGAGGGAACATGCTAATCTTAACCATTAGAGAGGGAACATGCTAATCTTAACCATTAGAGAGGGAACATGCTAATCTTAACCATTAGAGAGGGAACATGCTAATCTTAACCATTAGAGAGGGAACATGCTAATCTTAACCATTAGAGAGGGAACATGCTAACATTAACCATTAGAGAGGGAACATGTTAATCTTAACCATTAGAGAGGGAACATGCTAACGTTAACCATTAGAGAGGGAACATGCTAACATTAACCATTAGAGAGGGAACATGCTAACATTAACCATTAGAGAGGGAACATGCTAACGTTAACCATTAGAGAGGGAACATGCTAACGTTAACCATTGGAGAGGGAACATGCTAATCTTAACCATTAGAGAGGGAACATGCTAACGTTAACCCTTAGAGAGGGAACATGCTAACGTTAACCCTTAGAGAGGGAACATGCTAACGTTAACCATTAGAGAGGGAACATGCTAATCTTAACCATTAGAGATGGAACATGCTAACGTTAACCATTAGAGAGGGAACATGCTAATCTTAACCATTAGAGAGGGAACATGCTAACGTTAACCATTAGAGAGGGAACACTCTAACGTTAACCATTAGAGAGGGAACATGCTAACGTTAACCATTAGAGAGGAACATGCTAACGTTAACCATTAGAGAGGGAACATGCTAACGTTAACATTAGAGAGGTAACATGCTTACGTTAACCATTAGAGAGGGAACATGCTAACGTTAACCATTAGAGAGGGAACATGCTAATCTTTACCATTAGAGAGGGAACATGCTAACGTTAACATTAGAGAGGGAACATGCTAACGTTAACCATTAGAGAGGTAACATGCTAACGTTAACCATTAGAGAGGTAACATGCTAACGTTAACATTAGAGAGGAACATGCTAACGTTAACCATTAGAGAGGAACATGCTAACGTTAACCATTAGAGAGGGGAACATGCTAACGTTAACCATTAGAGAGGGAACATGCTAACGTTAACCATTAGAGAGGTAACATGCTAACGTTAACATTAGAGAGGGAACATGCTAACGTTAACCATTAGAGAGGGAACATGCTAACGTTAACCATTAGAGAGGGAACATGCTAACGTTAACCATTAGAGAGGGAACATGCTAACGTTAACCATTAGAGAGGGAACATGCTAACGTTAACCATTAGAGAGGGAACATGCTAACTTTAACCATTAGAGAGGTAACATGCTAACGTTAACATTAGAGAGGGAACATGCTAACGTTAACCATTAGAGAGGGAACATGCTAATCTTAACCATTAGAGATGGAACATGCTAATCTTAACCATTAGAGAGGGAACATGCTAATCTTAACCATTAGAGAGGGAACATGCTAACGTTAACCATTAGAGAGGGAACATGCTAATCTTAACCATTAGAGAGGGAACATGCTAACATTAACATTAGAGAGGGAACATGCTAACGTTAACCATTAGAGAGGGAACATGCTAATCTTAACCATTAGAGAGGGAACATGTTAACGTTAACCATTAGAGAGGGAACATGCTAATCTTAACCATTAGAGAGGGAACATGCTAACGTTAACCATTAGAGAGGGAACATGCTAATCTTAACCATTAGAGAGGGAACATGCTAACGTTAACCATTAGAGAGGGAACATGCCTAACAGAGTTGTGCAGCCCTGTTTTAACCCTGTTCCGTCTGATTCCAGGTCACTACTACCCGAGTTCCACCCTGCCCACCCAGCGTGTGAGTTCCCCTCTAACCGGAGGGTCTGGTTCTCCCAGCAAGCTCCAGCGCCTGGGTCCAGCCTCAGACACACCTGGCTATGCTACCACACAGCGCCTACCTTCTTCCTCCTCATCATCCTCACCCAACAAACAGTCCCCCGCCAACCGACTCGCCAAGCCTTACAGGTAGGGCCATGTCATTGGTTGGTTTGGAAGGGGATTGAATGCCATTGGTTGGTTTGGAAGGGGATTGAATGCCATTGGTTGGTTTGGAAGGGGATTGAATGCCATTGGTTGGGTTGGAAGGGGATTGAATGCCATTGGTTGGTTTGGAAGGGGATTGAATGTCATTGGTTAGTTTGGAAGAAGAACAAAGTTATACTCTTACTGCAATTGTTATTCAAATTGAAAATGTATAAAATAAAATAAAAATGGTGTTGTTATGGTTACAGCACCTCTGTTTCCGTGACGACGACAGGAGGCACAGGGTCTCCACTGAGGGTGGGGTCTCCTCCGAACGCCATAGCATCAGTTGCCGAAGGAGGGGCTTGTGCGTCATCATCCCCCCTGCACCAGGTGTATATTGATACAAACAGTGCCTTCAGAAAGTCTTCATCATTTCAGAATTATTCTTTTTTTTTACCTTTATTTTACTAGGCAAGTCAGTTAAAGAACAAATTCGTATTTTCAATGAGGGGTAGAACGACAGATTTGTACCTTATCAGCTCGGGGATTTGAACTTGCAACCTTCCGGTTACTAGTCCAACGCTCTAACCACTAGGCTACCCTGCCGCCCCAATTTGACCGGTAGTGTAGGTGAATTTCTCTCACCTACACTACCAGTCAAAGGTTTGGGGTCACTTTGAAATGTCCTTGTTTTTGAAAGAAAACCTCATTTTTTGTCCATTAGAATAACATATAATTGATCAAAAATATAGTGTTATAGACATAGACATTGTTAATGTTGTAAATGACTATTGTAGCTGGAAACATCTGATTTTAGTGTAATATTTCCATAGGCATACAGAGGCCCATTATCAGCGTTCATCACTCCTGTGTTCCAAAAGCATGTTGTGTTAGCTAATCCAAGTTTATCATTTTAAAAGGCTAATTGATGATTAGAAAACTCTTTTGTATGTATGTTAGCACAGCTGAAAACTGTTGTTCTGAAATTGGCATTCTTTAGACTAGTTGAGTATCTGGAGCATCAGCATTTGTGTCTTTGATTACAGGCTCAAAATGGCCAGAATCAAAGAACATTCTTCTGAAACTCATCAGTTTATTCTTGTTTTGAGAAATGGCTATTCCATGCAAGAAATTGCCAAGAAACTGAAGATCTCGTACAACGCCGTGTACTACTCCCTTCACAGAACCGCGCAAACTGGCTCTAACCATAATAGAAAGAGGACTGGGAGGCCCCGAGTTCATTAGAGTGTCTAGTTTGAGAAAAAAAACATCTCATAAGTCCTCAATTGTCAGCTTCATTAAATAGTACTGGCAAAATACCAGTCTCAACGTCAACAGTGAATACGCTACTCCGGGATGCTGGTAGGCCAGTGATGTGATCAAATTTTTACATTTAATTAATGTTAAATTCAGGCTGTATCACAACAAAGTGTGGAACAAGTCAAGTGGTGTGAACACTTTCTGAAGGCATTACATATGTCAATATTCATTGCAAAGATGTGACATTAGATAATCGTGTATGTTGTACACATGTGATTCCCTAGATGAGTTCGGGCATAGGGAGCTACGCTACTCTGTCTCCTAGGAGACTGGCTGCCCACCACGCCTCCGACCAGTACAAGATATCACACGAGCTCTATGCTACTGCTACACTCCAGAGGCCCGGTAAGACTACACTCATCACACACACACTCAGACACACACACACACACACACTCAAAAACACTCTCACGCGCACAACACATCCCTCAAGGTGAATCCCTATATGAATGCAATGCAAGCACTGAATCGTTCCCTCTCTGCTGTTATTTACTCTTCCGTATTGAGGTAATTGGGTCCTTGGTCTATAGCTTGTCTTTAACATGTTATGTGGTCTGACTGTTGTCCTCAGTGTGAGGGAGTTGTTGACGAGGTGCATGGGGAGTGAGTAGCTCTGGTTTGTTCAGAAAAAAACTGTGGTTAGAAGCCAGACAACAAAGTTTAAGTTAAGCCTCTAACATCGATAGATCAATATATCCTCAAGTAGCTGGGAGAGATTGAGACGCCTAGCTGGGAGAGAGTGAGCTGTCTAGCTGGGAGAGAGTGAACTGTCTAGCTGGGAGAGAGTGAGCTGTCTAGCTGGGAGAGAGTGAGCTGTCTAGCTGGGAGAGAGTGATCTGTCTAGCTGGGAGAGAGTGAGCTGTCTAGCTGGGAGAGAGTGAGCTGTCTAGCTGGGAGAGAGTGAGCTGTCTAGCTGGGAGAGAGTGAGCTGTCTAGCTGGGAGAGAGTGAGCTGTCTAGCTGGGAGAGAGTGAGCTGTCTAGCTGGGAGAGAGTGATCTGTCTTGCTGGGAGAGAGTGATCTGTCTTGCTGGAAGAGAGTGAGCTGTCTAGCTGGGAGAGAGTGAGCTGTCTAGCTGGGAGAGAGTGATCTGTCTAGCTGGGAGAGAGTGAGTGTTCAGTTATGTACAACAGTGAACCAATCATTTGGTAAACCGACATTGCAACAAGAACCCTACAAGCCATGGCTTCCCTCAGCAGAAAAGACAAGGAACAAATTGGAGATGCAAACGAGAGCAATGAACAGCTAAAGGATATCCAGGTAATCGTAGCTAAAATGCTCTCAATTTTCACCAAAGCAGTTGTCTATTATGTTAGACGTGCACCAACAAAGCGTGCGCATGAGCGAACCTTTTGGAAACAAAGCTGCAAACTTTTGGAACATGAATTAGACAAGCAAGAAAATAGAATGAGATAAAACAACATTAGAATATTGTCCTTACGGGAAGACAAGGAGAATTGGGACCTTTCCAGCTATGTGGTCAAACTGATATCAGAGGAACTTGAACTTGGATCTGGAACGATGCCATAGGAACTTGAAGTGGGTACATCACCAGAGGATCTGGAACGATGCCATAGGAACTTGAAGTGGGTACATCACCAGAGGATCTGGAACGATGCCATAGGAACTTGAAGTGGGTACATCACCAGAGGATCTGGAACGATGCCATAGGAACTTGAAGTGGGTACATCACCAGAGGATCTGGAACGTTGCCATAGGAACTTGAAGTGGGTACATCACCAGAGGATCTGGAACGTTGCCATAGGAACTTGAAGTGGGTACATCACCAGAGGATCTGGAACGATGCCATAGGAACTTGAAGTGGGTACATCACCAGAGGATCTGGAACGTTGCCATAGGAACTTGAAGTGGGTACATCACCAGAGGATCTGGAACGATGCCATAGGAACTTGAAGTGGGTACATCACCAGAGGATCTGGAACGATGCCATAGGAACTTGAAGTGGGTACATCACCAGAGGATCTGGAACGATGCCATAGGAACTTGAAGTGGGTACATCACCAGAGGATCTGGAACGATGCCATAGGAACTTGAAGTGGGTACATCACCAGAGGATCTGGAACGATGCCATAGGAACTTGAAGTGGGTACATCACCAGAGGATCTGGAACGTTGCCATAGGAACTTGAAGTGGGTACATCACCAGAGGATCTGGAACGATGCCATAGGAACTTGAAATGGGTACATCACCAGAGGATCTGGAACGATGCCATAGGAACTTGAAGTGGGTACATCACCAGAGGATCTGGAACGATGCCATAGGAACTTGAAGTGGGTACATCACCAGAGGATCTGGAACGTTGCCATAGGAACTTGAAATGGGTACATCACCAGAGGATCTGGAACGATGCCATAGGAACTTGAAGTGGGTACATCACCAGAGGATCTGGAACGATGCCATAGGAACTTGAAGTGGGTACATCACCAGAGGATCTGGAACGATGCCATAGGAACTTGAAGTGGGTACATCACCAGAGGATCTGGAACGATGCCATAGGAACTTGAAGTGGGTACATCACCAGAGGATCTGGAACGATGCCATAGGAACTTGAAGTGGGTACATCACCAGAGGATCTGGAACGATGCCATAGGAACTTGAAGTGGGTACATCACCAGAGGATCTGGAACGATGCCATAGGAACTTGAAGTGGGTACATCACCAGAGGATCTGGAACGATGCCATAGGAACTTGAAGTGGGTACATCACCAGAGGATCTGGAACGATGCCATAGGAACTTGAAGTGGGTACATCACCAGAGGATCTGGAACGATGCCATAGGAACTTGAAGTGGGTACATCACCAGAGGATCTGGAACGATGCCATAGGAACTTGAAGTGGGTACATCACCAGAGGATCTGGAACGATGCCATAGGATTGGAGTAAAACAGAAGAACGCTGAACACCTTTACATGGGAATCTTCAAGATGTGGAACTATCAGACCAAAGTCAACATTCTGAACTATCAGACCAAAGTCAACATTCTGAAGGCACAGGGGGGTAAAGGAGATCAACATCCAAGTTCAGTCCAATGGATTCATCCAGGACCTTTCTGATAGTCAACATTCTGAAGGCACAGGGGGGTAAAGGAGATCAACATCCAGTCCAATGGATTCATCCAGGATCTGTCTGATAGTCAACATTCTGAAGGCACAGGGGGGTAAAGGAGATCAACATCCAAGTTCAGTCCAATGGATTCATCCAGGACCTTTCTGATAGTCAACATTCTGAAGGCACAGGGGGGTAAAGGAGATCAACATCCAGTCCAATGGATTCATCCAGGATCTGTCTGATAGTCAACATTCTGAAGGCACAGGGGGGAAAGGAGATCAACATCCAGTCCAATGGATTCAGCCAGGATCTGTCTGATAGGCAGCGGGAGCCCCTTACTCTGAGAACAAGAAGAAGTAGGATAAGGTGATAACCACATAAGGCCACATACAGGATGCCAGCTCATCATAAACTGAGACAATATTCTCCCAATAAAATCTATACGCTACTTTCCCCAAGTAATTATTCTTCTATATGAAGTAACAATAGAAGTAACACTGATGCCAATGGGCCAAGTGGACATTGGAAAGACAGCATACTGTATATAACTGCTCTATGGATGTGTTGTGTGTAGGGCAGTTGTGGTGACCATATTACCACCACACCAGACTAGGGCTGTTACAGTGACCATATTACAACCACACCAGACTAGGGCTGTTACAGTGACCATATTACCACCACACCAGACTAGTGCTGTTACAGTGACCATATTACAACCACACCAGACTAGGGCTGTTACAGTGACCATATTACCACCAGACCAGACTAGGGCTGTTACAGTGACCATATTACAACCACACCAGACTAGGGCTGTTACAGTGACCATATTACCACCACACCAGACTAGTGCTGTTACAGTGACCATATTACAACCACACCAGACTAGGGCTGTTACAGTGACCATATTACCACCAGACCAGACTAGGGCTGTTACAGTGACCATATTACCACCACACCAGACTAGGGCTGTTACAGTGACCATATTACCACCACACCAGACTAGTGCTGTTACAGTGACCATATTACCACCACACCAGACTAGGGCTGTTACTGTGACCATATTACCACCAGACCAGACTAGGGCTGTTACAGTGACCATATTACCACCACACCAGACTAGGGCTGTTACAGTGACCATATTACCACCACACCAGACTAGGGCTGTCATGGTGACCGTAGTACCACCACACCAGACTAGGGCTGTCATGGTGACCGTATTACCACCACACCAGACTAGGGCTGTCATGGTGACCGTAGTACCACCACACCAGACTAGGGCTGTCATGGTGACCGTATTACCACCACACCAGACTAGGGCTGTTACAGTGACCATATTACCACCACACCAGACTAGGGCTGTTACTGTGACCGTATTACCACCACACCAGACTAGGACTGTTACAGTGACCATATTACCACCACACCAGACTAGGACTGTTACAGTGACCATATTACCACCACACCAGACTAGGGCTGTTACAGTGACCATATTACCACCACACCAGACTAGGGCTGTCATGGTGACCGTATTACCATCACACCAGACTAGGGCTGTTACAGTGACCATATTACCACCAGACCAGACTAGGACTGTCATGGTGACCGTATTACCATCACACCAGACTAGGACTGTTACTGTGACCGTATTACCACCAGACTAGGGCTGTTACAGTGACCACATTACCACCAGACTAGGACTGTTACAGTGACCGTATTACCATCACACCAGACTAGGGCTGTTACAGTGACCATATTACCACCAGACCAGACTAGGACTGTCATGGTGACCGTATTACCATCACACCAGACTAGGACTGTTACAGTGACCGTATTACCACCACACCAGACTAGGACTGTTACTGTGACCATATTACCGCCACACCAGACTAGGACTGTTACAGTGACCGTATTACCGCCACACCAGACTAGGACTGTTACAGTGACCGTATTACCGCCACACAGGCAGTCAGTCACGAGTCATGAAGGCAGTCAAATGTAGTCATGGTAACTAGGCTTCTCCAAGCTTTGATGCTGCTGATGGTCATTAGTAACCTACCAAACTTGCTAACTGCCTGGTACTCAGCACTCCATTGTCCCTCTAATCACTCTGACATCAATGCAAATGTGATCAAAAATCAAACTATACACTTCAAATGTGATCAAAATCAAACCAAACACTTCATGAGAGCCCACGAGCTCATTTTGAACCACATTTCTATAGGCTAGGCCTATTATATTTATTTATGATCTTTCCTAATGTTAAGCACATTGCTTCTCTTTACACCATGAGTATAGCCTACCTGGCTGACATGAAAATACACCCCGGGAAAAGCTACCTCCATTCACTGTTGAAGTGCATAGAGGACATGTAGTTTGCTCCCCTGTTTTGAGACAGGTGTATGATACTGGTCCATTCTAAATGAAAACAAAAGTCACATATATATTATTTATTATAGGTAAAGACAATATTAAGTCAATAATGTTCTGATGGGTTATACTATTAGCCTATCACTTGTGATTGATATATTATCACTTGTGAATGATGCCCAGCATAAACAAACAGTATCAGCATCATTCACAAGTCCTTTTTTTTGTGACTTGTTCAAATCATAGTATCACACCTCATGTAGTCTAGCCCATAGTCCTCTATGTTTTAATAAGGTTAGTATCACACCTCATGTAGTCTAGCCCATAGTCCTCTATGTTTTAATAAGGTTAGTATTACACCTCATGTAGCCTAGCCCATAGGTCTATATGTTTTAATAAGGTTAGTATCACACCTCATGTAGCCTAGCCCATAGTCCTCTATGTTTTAATAAGGTTAGTATTACACCTCATGTAGCCTAGCCCATAGTCCTGTATGTTTTAATAAGGTTAGTATCACACCTCATGTAGCCTAGCCCATAGTCCTCTATGTTTTAATAAGGTTAGTATTACACCTCATGTAGC
Organism: Oncorhynchus nerka; assembly: GCF_034236695.1. Classification (NCBI taxonomy): domain Eukaryota; kingdom Metazoa; phylum Chordata; class Actinopteri; order Salmoniformes; family Salmonidae; genus Oncorhynchus; species Oncorhynchus nerka. The sequence continues at coordinate 15,004,836 of NC_088401.1, read as the reverse complement.
CTAGCCCATAGTCCTGTATGTTTTAATAAGGTTAGTATCACACCTCATGTAGCCTAGCCCATAGTCCTCTATGTTTTAATAAGGTTAGTATTACACCTCATGTAGCCTAGCCCATAGTCCTCTATGTTTTAATAAGGTTAGTATTACACCTCATGTACCCTAGCCCATAGTCCTCTATGTTTTAATAAGGTTAGTATTACACCTCATGTAGCCTAGCCCATAGTCCTATATGTTTTAATAAGGTTAGTATTACACCTCATGTAGTCTAGCCCATAGTCCTATATGTTTTAATAAGGTTAGTATCACACCTTGTGTAGCCTAGCCCATAGGTCTATATGTTTTGATAACTAAAGTGGCCAAATAACTTCTTAAAATTAAACACATTAATCTGCTTTACAAGGGGTATAGAGCCTAACTGGCCGACATAAGCAGTGTGTGTTTCAAGTTTGGGGAAGATAATTTTCACCATATAAAATGCACCTTTGTAATAAAAGCATTACAAGCAGAATCACATTGATGGTCACTTTTGATCATGTTGTTTTCCTGCTAATGGAACATTCACACTTATAGCCTGCTACCATGTGCACATTGCTGCACTTAAAATGTCAAGAAATAGCCTAATAGTTTATAAACATTTTAAGCTAAACGTTCTGATCTGTAGCGTCAAGCTCATTGCATAAAACATAATTTTTTTATGCTAGTGGTTGTATTAATTTAGGATCTATCACATTCTACAACTGTCCCAGACTATGTTTGGAATATTTATTTTTCACACAGAATAGAATAGGTCAACTTTTGTACTAATGGGGATAGTTGATTGACATAGGCTAGTGCTTTTGCTGTTCGTTATGCCTCACGCATCTTGTTGGCTGACGAAAAATAAATGTGGACAGTTCTTCCAATATCTTCAATATGCACCTGGGAATTGGATAAGGACACGCGCAGTTGTGTCCCCGATGTGTCTGTCGTCACTTGACAGAGACTCATGTGAGAGCTTCAGATTGCACAGCAAAAGGCATGTATTATTTTTTTAGGGTGCATTACGGCCACAACGGCGACGCCACAGTGAAAATCGAGGCATTATCAAGTGCTTGTCACATTGTGAATGAGAGACTAATGTAGTGTGTACAGCCTGCGCAAAAAAAAACAAAGCAGAGCTCATGCCTTTTTTCAAACCATCATTAGAGTCTCATCATGCAGCCTTACAATATATTAAAAATCAACATATAGCCCAAGGTTTGTAGAACAACTAAAGTTACATTAATATCTCTAAATTAAGCATATAGGAGGACCTATTTCTTTGTTAACCGCTCATCACAGAATATCTGCATGTGCGCACAAAATATTTCAGTTTTATTCAGCTTTTTTCAATTGTATTCTTCATACTATGTGACTCAACACTATACACGTCAGCTACTACAGCGACTGAAATGACTGCAACACTTAACAAAGAGCTGCAGTTAGTTTCAGTGTCAATTCTCCCCAAGGAGATGTAGGCGCAGGAGATACGAGTTCCAAGGAAAAGGGCGTTTTATTTAACTAGCTCAAAAAAACAACAGAACACCGGACTACAGTAGTAGCCACGAAAACCCCACTCAGACACAGTCCAGGGAAAACCCACCTGGCGAACATGAGCTAATAAAACGAAACTCAAAACTCACACAAAACCCCAAAGGAAATGTTGAATGAAATACCCCCCCTAATTAACCAACATGAAACTATGTGAAACACAAAACAGACATAACCAAAAGAAAAGGAAGAAGGATCGGTGGCAGCTAGTAGACCGGCGACGATGCCCTTCGGTGGAAGCTAGTAGCCCGGCGACGATGCCCTTCGGTGGAAGCTAGTAGACCGGCGACGATGCCCTTCGGTGGAAGGTAGTAGACCGGCGACGATGCCCTTCGGTGGCAGCTAGTAGACCGGCGACGATGCCCTTCGGTGGAAGGTAGTAGACCGGCGACGATGCCCTTCGGTGGCAGCTAGTAGACCGGCGACGATGCCCTTCGGTGGCAGCTAGTAGACCGGCGACGATGCCCTTCGGTGGCAGCTAGTAGACCGGCGACGATGCCCTTCGGTGGCAGCTAGTAGACCGGCGACGATGCCCTTCGGTGGCAGCTAGTAGACCGGCGACGATGCCCTTCGGTGGCAGCTAGTAGACCGGCGACGATGCCCTTCGGTGGCAGCTAGTAGACCGGCGACGATGCCCTTCGGTGGCAGCTAGTAGACCGGCGACGATGCCCTTCGTTGGCAGCTAGTAGACCGGCGACGATGCCCTTCGGTGGCAGCTAGTAGACCGGCGACGATGCCCTTCGGTGGCAGCTAGTAGACCGGCGACGACGCCCTTCGTTGGCAGCTAGTAGACCGGCGACGACGCCCTTCGGTGGCAGCTAGTAGACCGGCGACGATGCCCTTCGGTGGCAGCTAGTAGACCGGCGACGACGCCCTTCGGTGGCAGCTAGTAGACCGGCGACGATGCCCTTCGGTGGCAGCTAGTAGACCGGCGACGATGCCCTTCGGTGGAAGTCGTGACATTCAGAGTGGGTGGAATAAGTTAGCCCTAAATATTTCTAAACCTAAAACCATTGTATTTGGGACAAATCATTCACTAAACCCTAAACCTCAACTAAATATTGTAATAAATCATGTGGAAATTGAGCAAGTTGAGATGACTAAACTGCTTGGAATAACCCTAGATTGTAAACTGTCATGGTCAAAACATATTGATGCAACAGTAGCTGAGACTGGGAGAAGTCTGTCCATAATAACGCACTGCTCTGGCTTCTTAACAACACTATCAACAAGGCAGATCCTACAGGCCCTAGTTTTGTCAGACCTGGACTACTGTTCAGTCATGTTGTCAGGTACCACAGAAAAGGACTTAGGAAAATTGCATTTGGCTTCAAACAGGGCAGCACAGCTGGCCCCTGTCTGTACACAGAGAGATAACATTAATAACATGCATGTCAATCTCTCCTGGCTCAAAGTAGAGGAGAGATTGACTTCATCACTAGTTGTATTTGTGAGAGGTATTGACATGTTGAATGCACCGAGCTGTCTGTTTGAAGTACTGCCGCACAGCTCAGACACTCATGCATACCCCACAAGACATGCTACCAGAGGTCTCTTCACAGTCCAGAACAGACTATGGGAGGCACACAGTACTACATAAAGCCATGACTACATGGAACTCTATTCCACATCAAGTAACTGTGATGAAAGCAGTAAAATTAGATTTAAAAAACAGACAACAACAAAAAAACACCTTATGGAACAGCGGGGACTGTGAAGCAACACAAACATAGGCACAGACACACACACACACACACACACACACACACACACACGATAACATACGCACTACACACACACACACATGGATTTAGTACTGTAGATATGTGGTAGTGGTGGAGTAGGGGCACAGAGTGTGTTGTGAATGTATTGTAATGTTTTTTAAATGGTATAAACTGCCTTAATTTTGCTGGACCACAGGAAGAGTAGCCTTGGTAGCAGCTAATTGGGATTCATAAGAAATACACAAACAAAAATACTATAAAATAATATAAAATGGCCTCCCGAGGGGCGCAGTGGTCCTAGTCACTGCATCACAGTGCTACTAGAGAGCCTGGTTCGAGTCCAGGCTCTGTCGCAGCTGACCACAACCGGGAGACCCATGTGGCAATGCACAATTGGCCCAGTCCGGGTTAGGGAAAGGTTTGGCAGGGATGATCCCAGCAGGGATGGTCCCAGCAGGGATGGTCATCGTGCACTAGTGACTCCTGTGGCGGGCCGGGCACAATGCACGCTGACACGGTCGCCAGGTGTACGGTGTTTCCTCCGACACATTGGTGCGGTTGGCTTCCCAGGTTAAGTGGGTATTGTGTCAAAAAGTAGTGCTGCTTGGCTGTGTTGTGTTTCGGAGGTTGCACGGCTCTCGACCTTCGCCTCTCCCGAGTCCGTATGGGGGTTGCAGCGATGAGACAAGACTGTAACTACCAATACCACGAAATTGGGGAGAAAAAGTGGCCATATAATACAACAATTATAATAACAATATAAAATAATGCAACGGAATTCTACGTAAATCTTGTCTTCTAAATGAACTAATGTAGCCCACAGCCATATGGTATAGCCAGATCTAACATAAGGACAACTCAGACTATGCTATTCTGTTCTTCTGAAATAGACTACATTTTCTTCATATCATGTTTCTTTATACACCTGTCTAAAATAAATAATGGATTTATTGTGAAGGTGTATGCTATAATACAAGGATTTATTAGACTTTTTAAAATGTAGATTTGTTTCAAAGGTCTTCATCAGTGGCTTGTAGGAAGTGGAAGCCAGGAGATGCTAAATGTGTTTATGTTAATTAATGGTCATTTACCTTGAGACCCACAGTTATTTGCTTGACCATCACTGGCTGAAGAAATTTCAAGCTTAGTTTGGGAGGATAAGGGTGGGCAAGGCTGGGAGGTTCGGGACAAGCTTGGCTTGGGAGGATAAGGGTGGGTAAGGCTGGGAGGTTGGGACAAGCTTAGTTTTGGAGGATAAGGGTGGGCAAGGCTGGGAGGTTCGGGACAAGCTTGGCTTGGGAGGATAAGGGTGGGTAAGGCTGGGAGGTTGGGACAAGCTTGACTTGGGAGGATAAGGGTGGGCAAGGCTGGGAGGTTCGGGACAAGCTTGGCTTGGGAGGATAAGGGTGGGTAAGGCTTGGAGGTTGGGACAAGCTTGGCTTGGGAGGATAAGGGTGGGTAAGGCTGGGAGGTTGGGACAAGCTTGACTTGGGAGGATAAGGGTGGGTAAGGCTGGGAGGTTGGGACAAGCTTAGCTTGGGAGGATAAGGGTGGGCAAGGCTGGGAGGTTGGGACAAGCTTAGCTTGGGAGGATAAGGGTGGGCAAGGCTGGGAGGTTGGGACAAGCTTAGCTTGGGAGGATAAGGGTGGGCAAGGCTGGGAGGTTGGGACAAGCTTAGCTTGGGAGGATAAGGGTGGGCAAGGCTGGGAGGTTGGGACAAACTTGGCTTAGGTGTGGTAATGGGGGTGGCAAACTGGGAGGGGGAGGTTGGGATGGGGTTGGGTTTGGCTTAGGAAAGAGAGAAGAAAGGATTTAACTATACGACAATGTCATTTAATACATTTTTGTTTCTTCAAAACGTTACTGTAAAATTAGTTCTGGACAGATTAGGAGAGGATGTCGGTCATTATTATTCCTTGTTATTTTAACTGAGATTCAATGGTGGTTATTGGTGAGAGAGGAAAGGGTCTTTTTCCAGGGGATTGGGATGGGCATCAGACACTTGGATCACATGCTCTTTATATGGAATGTATACAATAACTGTAATGTCTGCTAAAATGTTTTTAACAGGCTCTTCAATGACAGACGGAACAGATAAGGTCAACAAGTAAAGACCAACAAAATCCATCACATGGAATGTGAACGGTTCTCGAACACTTAAAGAGATTGTCAGCAGATGTGGTTTTCTTGCAAGAGTTGCATTAAAAAAAGGAGAAATGTAATATTTAAAGAGGAGCTGAGTTAAAGAGGCCTATGCTTCCACCTACAGTAGTAACAGCAGAGGTGCAGGCATCCTGATCAATAAGAATACACCCTTTTCCCTTATATCACTGCACACATACCAAGAAGGCCATTTTATAATGGTGAATAGTACCTTACATGGTGAAAAATACCTATTGATTTTATTGTATATGCCACCAAATGATTATTTGAATATTGAAATAGCATGGATGACCGAGAGAAACAAAGTGGTATAATTTAAGGTCATGTGGCAAGTAATAATGCAGCCACTAGAGATGGGGAGACTAGGGATGGGGGTGTGGCAATAGGGATGGGGGTGTGGCAATAGGGATGGGGGTGTGGCAATAGGGATGGGGGTGGAATATGGATGGGGGTGTGGCAATAGAGATGGGGTGTGGCAATAGGGATGGGGGTGTGGCAATAGAGATGGGGGTGTGGCAATAGAGATGGGGGTGTGGCACTAGAGATGGGGTGACTAGGGATGGGGTGTGGCATTAGGGATGGGGTGTGGCAATAGGGATGGGGTGTGACACTAGGGATGGGGGTGTGGCAATAGTGTTGGGGGTGTGGTAATATAGATGGGGTGACACTAGGGATGGGGGTGTGGCAATAGGGATGGGGTGTGGCAATAGGGATGGGGGTGTGGCAATAGGGATGGGGTGTGTCAATAGGGATGGGGTGTGGCAATAGAGATGGGGGTGTGGCAATAGAGATGGGGTGACTAGGGATGGGGGTGTGGCATTAGGGATGGGGGTGTGGCAATAGGGATGGGGTGTGACACTAGGGATGGGGGTGTGGCAATAGTGTTGGGGGTGTGGCAATATAGATGGGGTGACACTAGGGATGGGGGTGTGGCAATAGGGATGGGGTGTGACACTAGGGATGGGGGTGTGGCAATAGGGATGGGGTGTGGCAATAGAGATGGGGTGACTAGGGATGGGGGTGTGGCATTAGGGATAGGGTTGTGGCAATAGGGATGAGGGTGTGGCAATAGGGATGGGGGTGTGACACTAGGGATGGGGGTGTGGCAATAGAGATGGGGTGACTAGGGATGGGGTGTGGCAATAGGGATGGGGGTGTGGCAATAGGGATGGGGGTGTGGCAATAGGAATGGGGGTGTGGCAATATGGATGGGGGTGTGGCACTAGGGATGGGGGTGTGGCACTAGGGATGGGGGTGTGGCAATATGGATGGGGGTGTGACACTAGGGATGGGGGTATGGCACCAGGGATGGAGGTGTGGCACTAGGGATGGGGGTGTGACACTAGGGATGGGGTGTGACACTGGGGATGGGGGTGTGACACTGGGGATGGCGGTGTGACACTAGGGATGGGGGTGTGACACTAGGGATGGGGTGTGACACTAGGGATGGGGGTGTTGCACTAGGGATGGGGGTATGACACTAGGGATGGGGGTGTGACACTAGGGATGGGGGTATGACACTAGGGATGGGGTGTGACACTAGGTATGGGGGTGTGACACTAGGGATGGGGGTGTTGCACTAGGGATGGGGTGTGGCACTAGGGATGGGGGTGTGACACTAGAGATGGGGGTGTAGCAATAGGGATGGGGGTGTGGCACTAGGGATGGGGGTATGACACTAGGGATGGGGGTGTGACACTAGGGATGGGGGTATGACACTAGGGATGGGGGTGTGACACTAGGTATGGGGGTGTGACACTAGGGATGGGGGTGTGGCAATAGGGATGGGGTGTGGCAATAGGGATGGGGGTGTGGCAATAGAGATGGGGGTGTGGCAATAGAGATGGGGGGTGTGGCACTAGAGATGGGGTGACTAGGGATGGGGGTGTGGCATTAGGGATGGGGTGTGGCAATAGGGATGGGGGTGTGACACTAGGGATGGGGGTGTGGCAATAGGGATGGGGTGTGGCAATAGGGATGGGGGTGGGCAATAGGGATGGGGTGTGGCAATAGGGATGGGGTGTGTCAATAGGGATGGGGGTGTGGCAATAGAGATGGGGTGTGGCAATAGAGATGGGGTGACTAGGGATGGGGTGTGGCATTAGGGATGGGGGTGTGGCAATAGGGATGGGGGTGTGACACTAGGGATGGGGGTGTGGCAATAGTGTTGGGGGTGTGGCAATATAGATGGGGTGACACTAGGGATGGGGGTGTGGCAATAGGGATGGGGGTGTGACACTAGGGATGGGGGTGTGGCAATAGGGATGGGGGTGTGGCAATAGAGATGGGGTGACTAGGGATGGGGGTGTGGCATTAGGGATGGGGTTGTGGCAATAGGGATGAGGGTGTGGCAATAGGGATGGGGGTGTGACACTAGGGATGGGGGTGTGGCAATAGAGATGGGGTGACTAGGGATGGGGGTGTGGCAATAGGGATGGGGGTGTGGCAATAGGGATGGGGTGTGGCAATAGGAATGGGGGTGTGGCAATAGGGATGGGGGTGTGGCACTAGGGATGGGGTGTGGCACTAGGGATGGGGGTGTGGTAATATGGATGGGGGTGTGACACTAGGGATGGGGGTATGGCACCAGGGATGGAGGTGTGGCACTAGGGATGGGGGTGTGACACTAGGGATGGGGTGTGACACTGGGGATGGGGTGTGACACTGGGGATGGCGGTGTGACACTAGGGATGGGGGTGTGACACTAGGGATGGGGTGTTGCACTAGGGATGGGGGTATGACACTAGGGATGGGGGTGTGACACTAGGGATGGGGGTATGACACTAGGGATGGGGGTGTGACACTAGGTATGGGGTGTGACACTAGGGATGGGGTGTTGCACTAGGGATGGGGTGTGGCACTAGGGATGGGGTGTGACACTAGAGATGGGGGTGTAGCAATAGGGATGGGGTGTGGCACTAGGGATGGGGTATGACACTAGGGATGGGGTGTGACACTAGGGATGGGGGTATGACACTAGGGATGGGGGTGTGACACTAGGTATGGGGGTGTGACACTAGGGATGGGGTTGTGGCATTGGGGTGTGACACTAGAGATGGGGGTATGACACTAGGGATGGGGGTATGACACTAGGGATGGGGGTATGACACTAGGGATGGGGTGTGACACTAGGGATGGGGTGTGACACTAGAGATGGGGGTGTGGCAATAGGGATGGGGTGTGACACTAGGGATGGGGTGTGACACTATAGATGGGGGTGTGGCAATAGGGATGGGGGTGTGACACACAAGAGTGGGGTATGACACTAAGGATGGGGGTATGACACTAGGGATGGGGGTATGACACTAGGGATGGGGGTATGACACTAGGGATGGGGGTATGACACTAGGGATGGGGGTGTGACCCCAATAACAGACCCATCATTCTACACTAAGGTGCCGCGATGTGGTTTTATGATGATATTTATTGTACCTTATTATAATAGCATCCATGCGTCTGTGTGTGTGTTTGTTGAATGTCGTCTCTGAAGGTTCAATGCTTCTGAATACTGCATTTATACAGCTGAGTCGTGATGCTTCAAGGGGCACGTTGTAGAGAACAGAACACAGGCCAAGGTTGTGCTGTTTGCAGAGAGTTCTGTTGACGTGAATGTAGACACATTCTATGAGATGGCCCATTCTAAGAGATGGCCTTAGCTGTTGTCAGGTCATGTTCAAGTCCATCGGTTACAGAGATTAGACTAAATTCCATTGTCAGAATTGTGAAGTGCTATTACTCTTAGGATATAATTTATTTCTTCTTTTGAAAGAAGATGGGAGCTGACAGTGAACACACACTCTTAGCTATTGCATGACTGCGCTACTGAATGTGTGGGTTGTGTTGCGCCATCTACTCGTTTAACCATAATAAAGTCTTGATTCAGAAGTTTGATATTCATTGACATTGAGCAGAAACATCAAAGTAAGAACTTCAATGCCTTTGTTTATAGACTGAGGTAAATCCCCAGGAGCAGCGGGCTGAAGAAATACTTAGCGCTGTGGTTTTATCATTATATTTATACAGTAACTTATTATAATACCATCCGGGTTTCCTTTTTAGCACCCAGAGAGGAAGTTAAGAGCAGAACACAGCAGGGGACTTTTTTGCATATTCCTTTTATTTTCTCCTCCTTGTGTTTTTCTGACTGTATATAGTGTCATGGGAGGCCAGTTCCCTCTCTCCAACTGTCCCTCTCTCCAACCGTCCCTCTCTCCAACTGTCCCTCTCTCCAACCGTCCCTCTCTCCAACCGTCCCTCTCTCCAACCGTCCCTCTCTCCAACCGTCCCTCTCTCCACCGTCCCTCTCTCCAACCGTCCCTCTCTCCATCCATCCCTCCATCCTTCCATCCCCCTTATTTCCCTCCATCCCTTCATCCTAACTTCAGTTGTACACTTTGATTTGGGGAGCCTCAGCAGTGACTCAGTAAGTGTCCATGAGACATCAAAGAAGGGAGGGAAGAGAGGAGAAGAGAGGTGGATGACAAGAATGAAACAGACAATGAAGGAGTGTGTCCGTTACTCTAATTAGTGCTCTCCTTTTCTCTATTCCCTACATCCTCTCTCCTCTTCTCTGCCCATATTCAAACACTTATCTTTGTAAATAACCATCAGTGGAGTGTCAAAGGGAGGCAGCTGCCTTCCGTTTATAACTAATTATCTAGTCTTGGGTCTCTCTCTCTCTCTCACACACACACACACACACACACACACACACACACACACACACACACACACACACACACACACACACACACACACACACACACACACACACACACACACACACACACACACACACACACACACACTACATCCCTCCTGGGCAGGCCCTGCCATACATTTGTAAAGCAGTGTAATTAACAATCGTTCAGTAAGGAAAGGTCATAGGTGTCTGTGTTTCGGGACTCCTGCCAAGAGGAAGGGGAAATACACAATGTGGAAAAGGTCGTTTTACATCCTCCTATTTTATTGTTGCCGTTAGACAACGTGCTCTATAGATATTACAGTACATTACAACATCTCTGCCCTCCCTAAACAGTAACATGGTAAATGGCCCTCTCTATCACTGGGGATCAGCACAATATACACTGTAGAAATATCGCTGTCAGGAACAGTATCTGCTATTGTAGCGCCACTGACTTTCTCCTCATCCCTCTCCTCTCTCTTCCTCACTCTCTCCACCTCACCCTCCCCTCTCTTCCTCACTCTCTCCTCCTCCCCCTCCTCTCTCCTCCTCCTAACCCTCTCTCTTCCTCACTCTCTCCACCTCTCCCTCCTCTCTCTTCCTCACTCTCTCCACCTCCCCCTCCTCTCTCTTCCTCACTCTCTCCTCCTCCCCCTCCCCTCTCTTCCTCACTCTCTCCTCCTCCCCTCCTCTCTCCTCCTCCTAACCCTCTCTCTTCCTCACTCTCTCCACCTCTCCCTCCTCTCTCTTCCTCACTCTCTCCACCTCCCGCTCCTCTCTCTTACTCACTCTCTCCTCCTCCCCCTCCTCTCTCCTCCTCCTAACCCTCTCTCTTCCTCACTCTCTCCACCTCTCCCTCCTCTCTCTTCCTCACTCTCTCCACCTCCCCCTCCTCTCTCTTCCTCATTCTCTCCTCCTCCCCCTCCCCTCTCTCCTCCTCCTAACCCTCTCTCTTCCTCACTCTCTCCACCTCCCCCTCCTCTCTCTTCCTTACTCTCTCCTCCTCCCCCTCCTCTCTCTTCCTCACTCTCTCCTCCCCCTCCTCTCTCCACCTCCCCCTCATCTCTTTTCCTCACTTTCTCCACCTCCCCTTATCTATTTTCCTCACTCTCTCCTCCTCCCCCTCCTCTCTCCTCCTCCCCCTCCTCTCTCTTCCCCACTCTCTCCACCTCCCCCTCCTCTCTCTTCCTCACTCTCCCCCCTCTCTCCTCCTCCGCCTCCTCTCTCATCATCCCCCTCCTCTCTCCCCTCATCCCCCACCTATATCCTCATCCCTCTCTCCTCATCCTCTCTCCTCATCCCTATCTCCTCTCATCCCTCTTACCTCTCCTCATCCCTCTCTCCTCCTCTCTCCTCCCTCCTCCATCTTCCCTCTCCTCATCCCCCTCCTCTCTCCTCCCCTCTCCTCATCTTTCTCCTCCTCCCCACCCTCTCTGTTCATCTCCATCCTCTCTCCTTAGCCCTCTCCCCATCCCCCTCATCTCTCCTCATCCACCTCCCTCTCTCCTCATCACTGTCTTCTCCTCCCCCTCATCTATCCTCATCCCTCTCCTCAACCCCTCATCCCTCTCCTCATCCCCTCCCCTCCTCTCTCCTCCTCTCACTCTCCTCTCCTCATCCCTCTCTCCTCATCCCCCTCCACCTCTCCTCATCCCCCTCTCTTCTCCTCATCTCTCTCCCCTCTCCTCCTCCCCTACCTCCTCGTCCCTCTTCTCCTTCCTCTCTCCTCACCCCCCTCCCTCTCTCCTCTCCCCCTCTGTCTCTCCTCCTCCCCCCTCCCTCTCTCCTCCTCCCACTCTCCTCTCCTCATCAATCAATCAATCAAATGTATTTGTAAAGCCTTTTTTACATCAGCCGATGTCACAAAGTGCTATACAGAAACCCAGCCTAAAACCCCAAACAGCAAGCAATGTAGATGTAGAAGCACGGTGGCAAGGAAAAACTTCCTAGAAAGGCAGGAACCTATGAATAAACCTAGAGAGGAACCAGGCTCTGATGAGTGGCCAGTCCTCTTCTGGCTGCGACGGTTCGAGATTATAACAGTACTTGGTCAAGATGTTCAAACGTTCATACATGACCAGCTGGGTCAAATAATAATAATAATCACAGTGGTTGTAGAGGGTGCAAAAGGTCAGAACCTCAGGAATCAATGTCAATTGGCTTTTCATAGCCGAGCGTTCAGAGTTAGAGACAGCAGGTGCGGTAGAGAGAGAGAGAGAGAGCGAGAGAGTAGATAACAGCAGGCCGGGACAAGGTAGCACGTCCGATGAACAGGTCAGAGTTGCATAGCCGCAGGCAGAACAGTTGAAACTGGAGCAGCAGCACGACCAGGTGGACTGGGGACAGCAAGGAGTCATCAGGCCAGGTAGTCCTGAGGCATGGTCCCTCTCTTCTCCTACCCCTCCTCTCTCATCATTCCTCTCTTCATCCCCCTCCCTTCTCCATCTTCACTCCTCTCGTCCTCCTGGGCAGGCCCTGCCATTCATTTGTAAAGCAGTGTAATTAACAATCGTTCAGTAAGGAAAGGTCATAGGTGTCTGTGTTTCGGGACTCCTGCCAAGAGGAAGGGGAAATACACAATGTGGAAAAGGTCGTTTTACATCCTACTATTTTATTGTTGCCGTTAGACAACCTCTATAGATATTACAGTACATTACAACATCTCTGCCCTCCCTAAACAGTAACATGGTAAATGGCCCTCTCTATCACTGGGGATCAGCACAATATACACTGTAGAAATATCGCTGTCAGGAACAGTATCTGCTATTGTAGCGCCACTGACTTTCTCCTCATCCCTCTCCTCTCTCCTCATCCCTCTCCTCTCTCCTCATCCCTCTCTCCTCTTCCCTCCCCTCTCCTCCTCTAATGAGTTCCCTTTTCATACGTTGATGACATTGCCTCCAGATCCCCCAGTGTAGACACACAAACCCTTGTCCTCTCTAATGGTGCTGGACAGATTCAGACCTCTCACTGTCCGGGCTTTAACCTCATGGGGAAAATGAGCCAAGTGTGTGGTGTGTATGTGTGTTCATGTGTATGGAGAGTTTATCCAGTGATATCGCATTGTACCCTGGGGGTATAGTAGACTGGAGAAGAGAAGACGAGGTGCTGGGGGGGTATAGTAGACTGGAGAAGACAGGACTAGAGGTGCTGGGGGGTATAGTAGACTGGAGAAGACAGGACTAGAGGTGCTGGGGGGTATAGTAGATAGTAGACTGGAGAAGACAGGACTAGAGGTGCTGGGGGGTATAGTAGACTGGAGAAGACAGGACTAGAGGTGCTGGGGGGGTATAGTAGACTGGAGAAGACAGGACTAGAGGTGCTGGGGGGTATAGTAGACTGGAGAAGACAGGACTAGAGGTGCTGGGGGGTATAGTAGACTGGAGAAGACAGGACTAGAGGTGCTGGGGGGTATAGTAGACTGGAGAGGACAGGACTGGAGAAGAGGTGCTGGGGGGTATAGTAGACTGGAGAAGACAGGACTAGAGGTGCTGGGGGGTATAGTAGACTGGAGAAGACAGGACTAGAGGTGCTGGGGGGTATAGTGACTGGGGACTAGAGGTGCTGGGGGGTATAGTAGACTGGAGAAGACAGGACTAGAGGTGCTGGGGGTATAGTAGACTGGAGAAGACAGGACTAGAGGTGCTGGGGGGGGTATAGTAGACTGGAGAAGACAGGACTAGAGGTGCTGGGGGGGGTATAGTAGACTGGAGAAGACAGGACTAGAGGTGCTGGGGGGTATAGTAGACTGGAGAAGACAGGACTAGAGGTGCTGGGGGGGGTATAGTAGACTGGAGAGGACAGGACTTGAGGTGCTGGGGGGTATAGTAGACTGGAGAAGACAGGACTAGAGGTGCTGGGGGGGTATAGTAGACTGGAGAAGACAGGACTAGAGGTGCTGGGGGTATAGTAGACTGGAGAAGACAGGACTAGAGGTGCTGGGGGTATAGTAGACTGGAGAGGACAGGACTAGAGGTGCTGGGGGGGGTATGGAGACTGGAGAAGACAGGACTAGAGGTGCTGGGGGGGGGTATAGTAGACTGGAGAAGACAGGACTAGAGGTGCTGGGGGGGTATAGTAGACTGGAGAAGACAGGACTAGAGGTGCTGGGGGGGGTATAGTAGACTGGAGAAGACAGGACTAGAGGTGCTGGGGGTAGACTGGAGAAGACAGGACTAGAGGTGCTGGGGGGGTATAGTAGACTGGAGAAGACAGGACTAGAGGTGCTGGGGGGTATAGTAGACTGGAGAAGACAGGACTAGAGGTGCTGGGGGGTATAGTAGACTGGAGAAGACAGGACTAGAGGTGCTGGGGGGTATAGTAGACTGGAGAAGACAGGACTAGAGGTGCTGGGGGGGGTATAGTAGACTGGAGAAGACAGGACTAGAGGTGCTGGGGGGTATAGTAGACTGGAGAAGACAGGACTAGAGGTGCTGGGGGGGACTGGAGAAGACAGGATAGTAGACTGGAGAAGACAGGACTAGAGGTGCTGGGGGGGGTATAGTAGACTGGAGAAGACAGGACTAGAGGTGCTGGGGGGGTATAGTAGACTGGAGAAGACAGGACTAGAGGTGCTGGGGGGGTATAGTAGACTGGAGAAGACAGGACTAGAGGTGCTGGGGGGGTATAGTAGACTGGAGAAGACAGGACTAGAGGTGCTGGGGGTATAGTAGACTGGAGAAGACAGGACTAGAGGTGCTGGGGGGTATAGTAGACTGGAGAAGACAGGACTAGAGGTGCTGGGGGGTATAGTAGACTGGAGAAGACAGGACTAGAGGTGCTGGGGGGTATAGTAGACTGGAGAAGACAGGACTAGAGGTGCTGGGGGGTATAGTAGACTGGAGAAGACAGGACTAGAGGTGCTGGGGGGTATAGTAGACTGGAGAAGACAGGACTAGAGGTGCTGGGGGGTATAGTAGACTGGAGAAGACAGGACTAGAGGTGCTGGGGGGGGGTATAGTAGACTGGAGAAGACAGGACTAGAGGTGCTGGGGGGGTATAGTAGACTGGAGAAGACAGGACTAGAGGTGCTGGGGGGTATAGTAGACTGGAGAAGACAGGACTAGAGGTGCTGGGGGGTATAGTAGACTGGAGAAGACAGGACTAGAGGTGCTGGGGGGTATAGTAGACTGGAGAAGACAGGACTAGAGGTGCTGGGGGTATAGTAGACTGGAGAAGACAGGACTAGAGGTGCTGGGGGGGTATAGTAGACTGGAGAAGATAAGGCTAAGAGGTGCTGGGGGGTATAGTAGACTGGACAAGACAGGACTAGAGGTGCTGGGGGGTATAGTAGACTGGAGAAGACAGGACTAGAGGTGCTGGGGGTATAGTAGACTGGAGAAGACAGGACTAGAGGTGCTGGGGGGTATAGTAGACTGGAGAAGACAGGACTAGAGGTGCTGGGGGTATAGTAGACTGGAGAAGACAGGACTAGAGGTGCTGGGGGGGTATAGTAGACTGGAGAAGACAGGACTAGAGGTGCTGGGGGGGGTATAGTAGACTGGAGAAGACAGGACTAGAGGTGCTGGGGGGTATAGTAGACTGGAGAAGACAGGACTAGAGGTGCTGGGGGGTATAGTAGACTGGAGAAGACAGGACTAGAGGTGCTGGGGGGGGTATAGTAGACTGGAGAGGACAGGACTAGAGGTGCTGGGGGGGGTATAGTAGACTGGAGAAGACATGACTAGAGGTGCTGGGGGGTATAGTAGACTGGAGAAGACAGGACTAGAGGTGCTGGGGGGTATAGTAGACTGGAGAAGACAGGACTAGAGGTGCTGGGGTGGGGTATAGTAGACTGGAGAAGACAGGACTAGAGGTGCTGGGGGTATAGTAGACTGGACAAGACAGGACTAGAGGTGCTGGGGGGTATAGTAGACTGGAGAAGACAGGACTAGAGGTGCTGGGGGGTATAGTAGACTGGAGAAGACAGGACTAGAGGTGCTGGGGGGTATAGTAGACTGGAGAAGACAGGACTAGAGGTGCTGGGGGGTATAGTAGACTGGAGAAGACAGGACTAGAGGTGCTGGGGGGGTATAGTAGACTGGAGAAGACAGGACTAGAGGTGCTGGGGGTATAGTAGACTGGAGAAGACAGGACTAGAGGTGCTGGGGGGTATAGTAGACTGGAGAGGACAGGACTAGAGGTGCTGGGGGGTATAGTAGACTGGAGAAGACAGGACTAGAGGTGCTGGGGGTATAGTAGACTGGAGAAGACAGGACTAGAGGTGCTGGGGAGGGGGTATAGTAGACTGGAGAGGACAGGACTAGAGGTGCTGGGGGGTATAGTAGACTGGAGAAGACAGGACTAGAGGTGCTGGGGGGTATAGTAGACTGGAGAAGACAGGACTAGAGGTGCTGGGGGTATAGTAGACTGGAGAGGACAGGACTAGAGGTGCTGGGGGGGTATAGTAGACTGGAGAAGACAGGACTAGAGGTGCTGGGGGGTATAGTAGACTGGAGAGGACAGGACTAGAGGTGCTGGGGGGGGTATAGTAGACTGGAGAAGACAGGACTAGAGGTGCTGGGGGGTATAGTAGACTGGAGAAGACAGGACTAGAGGTGCTGGGGGGTATAGTAGACTGGAGAAGACAGGACTAGAGGTGCTGGGGGTATAGTAGACTGGAGAGTACAGGACTAGAGGTGCTGGGGGGTATAGTAGACTGGAGAAGACAGGACTAGAGGTGCTGGGGGTATAGTAGACTGGAGAAGACAGGACTAGAGGTGCTGGGGGGGTATAGTAGACTGGAGAAGACAGGACTAGAGGTGCTGGGGGGGGGGTATAGTAGACTGGAGAAGACAGGACTAGAGGTGCTGGGGGGTATAGTAGACTGGAGAAGACAGGACTAGAGGTGCTGGGGGGGGTATAGTAGACTGGAGAAGACAGGACTAGAGGTGCTGGGGGGTATAGTAGACTGGAGAAGACAGGACTAGAGGTGCTGGGGGGTATAGTAGACTGGAGAAGACAGGACTAGAGGTGCTGGGGGGGGTATAGTAGACTGGAGAAGACAGGAATAGAGGTGCTGGGGGGTATAGTAGACTGGAGAAGACAGGACTAGAGGTGCTCGGGGGTATAGTAGACTGGAGAAGACAGGACTAGAGGTGCTGGGGGGGTATAGTAGACTGGAGAAGACAGGACTAGAGGTGCTGGGGGGATATAGTAGACTGGAGAAGACAGGACTAGAGGTGCAGGGGGGTATAGTAGACTGGAGAAGACATGACTAGAGGTGCTGGGGGGTATAGTAGACTGGAGAAGACAGGACTAGAGGTGCTGGGGGGTATAGTAGACTGGAGAAGACAGGACTAGAGGTGCTGGGGGGTATAGTAGACTGGAGAAGACAGGACTAGAGGTGCTGGGGGGTATAGTAGACTGGAGAAGACAGGACTAGAGGTGCTGGGGGGTATAGTAGACTGGAGAGGACAGGACTAGAGGTGCTGGGGGGTATAGTAGACTGGAGAAGACAGGACTAGAGGTGCTGGGGGGTATAGTAGATTGGAGAAGACAGGACTAGAGGTGCTGGGGGGTATAGTAGACTGGAGAGGACAGGACTTGAGGTGCTGGGGGGTATAGTAGACTGGAGAAGACAGGACTAGAGGTGCTGGGGGGTATAGTAGACTGGAGAAGACAGGACTAGAGGTGCTGGGGGGTATAGTAGACTGGAGAAGACAGGACTAGAGGTGCTGGGGGTATAGTAGACTGGAGAGGACAGGACTAGAGGTGCTGGGGGGGGTATGGTAGACTGGAGAAGACAGGACTAGAGGTGCTGGGGGGTATAGTAGACTGGAGAAGACAGGACTAGAGGTGCTGGGGGGTATAGTAGACTGGAGAAGACAGGACTAGAGGTGCTGGGGGGTATAGTAGACTGGAGAAGACAGGACTAGAGGTGCTGGGGGTGGGGTATAGTAGACTGGAGAAGACAGGACTAGAGGTGCTGGGGGGGTATAGTAGACTGGAGAAGACAGGACTAGAGGTGCTGGGGGGTATAGTAGACTGGAGAAGACAGGACTAGAGGTGCTGGGGGTGGGGTATAGTAGACTGGAGAAGACAGGAATAGAGGTGCTGGGGGGTATAGTAGACTGGAGAAGACAGGACTAGAGGTGCTGGGGGGTATAGTAGACTGGAGAAGACAGGACTAGAGGTGCTGGGGGGTATAGTAGACTGGAGAAGACAGGACTAGAGGTGCTGGGGGTATAGTAGACTGGAGAAGACAGGACTAGAGGTGCTGGGGTGGTATAGTAGACTGGAGAAGACAGGACTAGAGGTGCAGGGGGTATAGTAGACTGGAGAAGACATGACTAGAGGTGCTGGGGGGTATAGTAGACTGGAGAAGACAGGACTAGAGGTGCTGGGGGTATAGTAGACTGGAGAAGACAGGACTAGAGGTGCTGGGGGTATAGTAGACTGGAGAGGACAGGACTAGAGGTGCTGGGGGAGGGGTATAGTAGACTGGAGAAGACAGGACTAGAGGTGCTGGGGGGTATAGTAGACTGGAGAAGACAGGACTAGAGGTGCTGGGGGGTATAGTAGACTGGAGAAGACAGGACTAGAGGTGCTGGGGGGTATAGTAGACTGGAGAAGACAGGAATAGAGGTGCTGGGGGGGGTATAGTAGACTGGAGAAGACAGGACTAGAGGTGCTGGGGGTATAGTAGACTGGAGAAGACAGGACTAGAGGTGCTGGGGGTATAGTAGACTGGAGAAGACAGGACTAGAGGTGCTGGGGGGGTATAGTAGACTGGAGAAGACAGGACTAGAGGTGCTGGGGGTATAGTAGACTGGAGAAGACAGGACTAGAGGTGCTGGGGGGTATAGTAGACTGGAGAAGAGAGGACTAGAGGTGCTGGGGGGGGTATAGTAGACTGGAGAGGACAGGACTAAAGGTGCTGGGGGTATAGTAGACTGGAGAAGACAGGACTAGAGGTGCTGGGGGGTATAGTAGACTGGAGAGGACAGGACTAGAGGTGCTGGGGGGGTATAGTAGACTGGAGAAGACAGGACTAGAGGTGCTGGGGGGGTATAGTAGACTGGAGAAGACAGGACTAGAGGTGCTGGGGGGGGTATAGTAGACTGGAGAAGACAGGACTAGAGGTGCTGGGGGGTATAGTAGACTGGAGAAGACAGGACTAGAGGTGCTGGGGGGTATAGTAGACTGGAGAAGACAGGACTAGAGGTGCTGGGGGGTATAGTAGACTGGAGAAGACAGGACTAGAGGTGCTGGGGGGTATAGTAGACTGGAGAAGACAGGACTAGAGGTGCTGGGGGGGGTATAGTAGACTGGAGAAGACAGGACTAGAGGTGCTGGGGGGTATAGTAGACTGGAGAAGACAGGACTAGAGGTGCTGGGGGGTATAGTAGACTGGAGAAGACAGGACTAGAGGTGCTGGGGGGGTATAGTAGACTGGAGAAGACAGGACTAGAGGTGCTGGGGGGTATAGTAGACTGGAGAAGACAGGACTAGAGGTGCTGGGGGTATAGTAGACTGGAGAAGACAGGACTAGAGGTGCTGGGGGGTATAGTAGACTGGAGAAGACAGGACTAGAGGTGCTGGGGGGTATAGTAGACTGGAGAAGACAGGACTAGAGGTGCTGGGGGGTATAGTAGACTGGAGAAGACAGGACTAGAGGTGCTTGGGGGACGGGGTATAGTAGACTGGAGAAGACAGGACTAGAGGTGCTTGGGGGGGGGTATAGTAGACTGGAGAAGACAGGACTAGAGGTGCTGGGGGGTATAGTAGACTGGAGAGGACAGGACTAGAGGTGCTGGGGGGGTATAGTAGACTGGAGAAGAGAAGACTAGAGGTGCTTGGGGGGGGTATAGTAGACTGGAGAAGACAGGACTAGAGGTGCTGGGGGGTATAGTAGACTGGAGAAGACAGGACTAGAGGTGCTTGGGGGGAGGGGGTATAGTAGACTGGAGAGGACAGGACTAGAGGTGCTGTGGGGGGGGGTAATAGTAGACTGGAGAATACAGGATTAGAGATACTGAATATACTGTAGACTAGTAGAGGCTAATAGAGACTAATATACACTTGTAGAGTCTAATATACTGTAGACTAGTAGACAGATTGTAGAGACTAATAGAGGCAAGTAGAGACTAATATTGGCTGGTAGAGGCTAATATAGGCTAGTAGAGGCTAATATAGGCTAGTAGAGACACATATACTGTAGACTAGTAGAGGCTACATAGAGGCTAGTATAGGCTACGTAGAGGCTGGTAGAGTCTAGTAGAGACTCATTCAGGGTAATGGAGACTAATTTACTGTAGGCTAGTAGAGGTTATTAGAGATTATTAGATACTAGTAGAGGCTAGTAGAGGCTAGTAAAGACTAGTATCGGCTGCTAGAGACTAATATAAGCTAGTAGAGCCTTATATCGTTTAGTAGAGACAAATATACTGTTGGCTAGAAGAGCCTATTAGAGAATATTAGAGGCTAGTAGAGGCTAATATTCTGAAGGCTTGTAGAGGTTATTAGAGATTAGTAGAGTCTATTAGAAGCTAGTAGAGGCTAATACACTGAATGCTAGTAGAGGATATTAGATGCTATTATAGGCCAGTATAGGCTAGAAGAGACTAGTAAAGGATATTAGATGCTATTAAAGGCTAGTACTAGTAGAGGCTCGAAGAGACTAGTAAAGGCTAGAAGAAGCTAGTGGAATATATTAGAGGCTAGTAGAGTCTATTAAAGGCTACTGAATGATAATATACTGTAGGCTATTAGAAGCTAATATAGGCTAGCAGAGGCTAATATAGGCAAACAGAGGCTAATATAGGCTAGTAGAGACTAATATAGGCTAGTAGAGGCTAATATAGGTCAGTAGAGACTAATATACTGTAGACTAGTATAGGCTAATAGAGCCTACATAGAGGCCATTAGAGGCTGGTAGAGGATATTAGAGGCTAGTTCAGGCTAATATACTGTAGGCTAATAGAGGTTATTAGAGGGTAGTAGAAGCTAGAAAGGCTAGTAGAGGCTAATATAGGCTAGTAGCGGATAATATAGGCCAGTAGAGAATATTAGAGACTAGTAGAAGATATTACAGGCTAGTAGAGGATAGTAAAGGCAAATATACTGTGGGCAAGTAGAGACTAATATAGGATAGTAGAGCCTAATTTTGGCTAGTTGAGGCTGTTATAGGCTAGTAGAGTCTAATATAGGCTAGTAGGGACTAATATAGGCTACTAGAATCTAATATAGGCTAGTAGAGACTAATATAGACTAGTAGTCTAATATAGGCTAGTAGAGACTAATATAGGCTAGTAGAGTCGAATATAGGCTAGTAGAGACTAATATACTGTAGACTAGTAGAGGCTAGTAGAGGCTAATTTAGGCTATTAGAGGCTGTTATAGGCTAGTAGAGACTATTACAGGCTAGTAGAGTCTAATATAGGCGAGTAGAGACTAATGTAGGATAGTAGAGACTAATTTAGGCTTGTAGAGACTATTATAGGCTAGGAGAGTCTAATATAGGCTAGTAGAGGCTAGTAGAGTCTAATATAGGCTAGTATAGTCTAATATAGGCTAGGAGAGTCTAATATAGTCTAGTAGAGACTTATATCTGTATCAGTAGAGACTTCTATCTTAAAATGATCTGCCAAATTTTTTACAACCCCCTATTACTAGCCTGTTCAACCTGTCTGAGTTTACCAAAGATTGGAAAGGTGCAGCGGTCATCCCACTCTTCAAAGGGTGACACACTCTAGACCCAAACTGCTACAGACCTATATCTATCCTACCCTGCCTTTCTAAGGTCTTCGAAAGCCAAGTTAACAAAAAGATTAACGACCATTTCGAATCCCACCGTACCTTCTTTGCTATGCAATCTGGTTTCAGAGCTGGTCATGGGTGCACCTCAGCCACGCTCAAGGTCCTAAACGACATCATAACCTCCATTGATAAGAGACAATACTGTGCAGTCGTATTCATCAACCTGGCCAAGGCTTTCGACTCTGTCAAACACCACATTCTTATCGGCAGACTCAACAGCCTTGGTTTCTCAAATGACTGCCTCGCCTGGTCCACCAACTACTTCTTTGATAGAGTTCAGTGTGTAAAATCGGAGGGTCTGTTGTCAGGACCTCTGGCAGTCTCTATGGGGGTGCCACAGGGTTAAATTCTCGGGCCTACTCTCTTCTCTGTATACATCAATGATGTCGCTCTTGCTGCTGGTGATTCTCTGATCCACCTCTACGCAGACGACACCGTTCTGTATACTTCTGGCCCTTCTTTTGACACTGTGTCAACTAACCTCCAGACGAGCTTCAATGCCATACAACTCTCCTTCTGTGGCCTCCAACTGCTCTTAAATGCAAGTAAAACTAAATGCATGCTCTTCAACCGATCTCTGCCCGCACCTGCCTGCCTGTCCAGCATCACTACTGGACGGTTCTGACTTAGAATATGTGGACATATACAAATACCTAGATGTCTGGCTAGACTGTAAACTCTCCTCCCAGACACACACTAAGCATCTCCAATCCAAAATTAAATCTAGAATCGGCTTCCTATTTCGCAACAAAGCATCCTTCACTCATGCTGCCAAACATACCCTCGTAAAACTGATCATACTACTGAACCTCGATTTAGGCGATGTCATTTACAAAATAGCCTCCAACACCCTACTCAGCAAATTGGATGCAGTCTATCACAGTGCCATCCGTTTTGTTACCAAAGCCCCGTATATTACCCACCACTTCGACCTGTACGCTCTCGTTGGCTGGACCTCAATTCATGCTCGTCGCCAAACCGACTGGCTCCAGGTCATCTACAAGTCTTTGCTAGGTAAAGCCCTGACTTATCTCAGCTCACTGGTCACCATAGCAGCTCCAGGAGGTATATTTCACTGGTCACCCCCAAAGCCAATTCCTACTTTGGCCGTCTTTCCTTCCAGTTCTCTGCTGCCAATGACTGGAACGGACTGCAAAAATCACTGAAGCTGGAGACTCATATCTCCCTCACTAACTTTAAGCACCAGCTGACAGAGCAGCTCACAGATCACTGCACCTGTACATAGCCCATCTGTAAATAGCCCATCTGTAAATAGTCCATCCAACTTCCTCATCCCCATACTGGGTTTATTTATTTATTTATCTTGCTCTTTTGCACCCCAATATCTCTACTTGCACATTCATCTTCTGCACATCTACCATTCCAGTGTTTAATTGCTATATTGTAATTACTTCACCACCGTGGCCTATTTATTGCCTCATCTCCCTTAACATACCTAATTTGCACACACTGTATATAGACTTTTTCTACTGTATTATTGACTGTATGTTTGTTTATTCCATGTGTAACTGTGTTGTTGTTTGTGTCGAAATGCTTTGCTTTATCTTGGCCAGGTCGCAGTTGTAAATTAGAACTTGTTCTCAACTAGCCTACCTGGTTAAATAAAGGTGAAATAAATAAATGAAATACAAATATCGGTGAGTAGAGCATAATTTAGGCTAGTAGAGACTAATTTACTGTTGGCTATAGAGGCTAGTAGAGGCTATTAGAGGCTAATAGATGCTAGACGCTATGGGAGTAGAGGCTGGAAAAGACAGAAACAGACATGTAGCTCTCACTGAAATTATAATAAATAGAAGGAGAGGAGAGGGTGGATCTCTTTCTGGAAGTGGTGTCGTTTCAATTACATTCGGCTGGAGAAAACCAAGTCAACACTCAGGGCTGATATCTTTCTCAATCTCTCTCTCTGTCTCTCTCTCTCTCTCTCTCTCTCTCAATCTCTCTCAATCTCTCTCTCAATCTCTCTCTCAATCTCTCTCTCTCTCTCAATCTCTCTCTCTCTCAATCTCTCTCAATCTCTCTCTCAATCTCTCTCTCTCTATCTCTCTCTCTCTCTCTCTCTCTCTCTCTCTCTCTCTCTCTCTCAATCTCTCTCAATCTCTCTCTCTCTCTCTCTCTCTCTCTCTCTCTCTCTCTCTCTCTCTCTCTCTCTCCCTCCATCCCTCCCACTCTCCAGGTTGCAGGGGTTCATACAGTAGTCAGCATAGCCACTGTGGTCCAGACCTGCATCCCCTAGGATCCTCTGACCACCAAATAGAGCCCCCCTATGAGGACAGAGTCAACCTCTATCACAAAGGACCTATGAGGGGACTGGGCAACAATACTGGTAAGACTATAGATATATGCACACATGCGCACACACACGGACATGCACACAAACACACACACACACACAGATGCACACACATCTATATTCAGTAGAAACATTTATAAAATATAAAAATACCGAAACAGACAGGCACATACTCTCTGTTGTTATCGTCTGTGCATATTCACTTTAATGACTCTACCTACATGTACATATTACCTCAGCTAACCGGTGCCCCTGCTCATTGACTCTGTACTGGTGCCCCTCGCTCATTGACTCTGTACCGGTGCCCCTGCTCATTGACTCTGTACCGGTGCCCCCGCTCATTGACTCTGTACCGGTGCCCCCGCTCATTGACTCTGTACCGGTGCCCCCGCTCATTGACTCTGTACCGGTGCCCCTGCTCATTGACTCTGTACCGGTACCCCTGCTCATTGACTCTGTACCGGTGCCCCCGCTCATTGACTCTGTACCGGTGCCCCTGCTCATTGACTCTGCATCGGTGCCCCTGCTCATTGACTCTGTACCGGTGCCCCTGCTCATTGACTCTGCATCGGTGCCCCTGCTCATTGACTCTGTACCAGTGCCCCCGCTCATTGACTCTGTAACGGTGCCCCTGCTCATTGACTCTGTACCGGTGCCCCTGCTCATTGATTCTGTACCGGTGCCCCTGCTCATTGACTCTGCATCGGTGCCCCTGCTCATTGACTCTGTACCGGTGCCCCTGCTCATTGACTCTGTACCGGTGCCCCTGCTCATTGACTCTGCATCGGTGCCCCTGCTCATTGACTCTGTACCGGTGCCCCTGCTCATTGACTCTGTACCGGTGCCCCTGCTCATTGACTCTGCATCGGTGCCCCTGCTCATTGACTCTGTACCGGTGCCCCTGCTCATTGACTCTGTACCGGTGCCCTCGCTCATTGACTCCCTGGAATATAGTCTTGCTATTGCTATTTTACTGCTGCTCTTGAATTACTTGTTACTTTTATCTCTTATTCTTATCCATATTTTTTTGAAACTGCATTGTAGGTTAGGGGCTCGTAAGTAAGCATTTCACTGTAAGGTCTGTTGTATTCGGTCCATGTGACAAATACAATTTGATTTGATTTGACACATAAACAGATAGTGTCTCTTTGGTAACAACAGCTGGTGCACGATCTCTAAAGTGAAGTAAGTTTCGAGTTTTTGCTCGCCTGAGTTAGAATACCTCATCATATTTTGCACACCATTTACCAAGAGAGTTTTCATCTGTATTTTTCATAGCTGTTTCTTCTCCACCATAACGACGCTGGCACTAAGACCGCACTCCAATAGCTGTATAGTGCCATAAGAAAAAAAGAAAATGCACATTCATAGGTGGTGTTTGTCGTAGCCTGTGATTTTAATGCAGGGTAACTGAAATCAGTTTTATGTAATTTTTACCAGCATTTCACCTGTGCAAACTAGAGGCGACACTGTAGATAACGTTTACTACTACGCCTGTTCTGATGCGCGACGGATGTGGCAGGGTTTGAAAACTATCCCGGATTACTAAGGGAAACCCAGCCTTCAGAAGCACAGCTCCTACTAGACCTAAATGCCTTCAATGCTCGCTTCAAGGCAAGCAACACTGAACCATGCATGAGAGCTCCAGCTGTTCCGGACGACTGTGGCTTTTGTCAGTAAGACCTTTGAACAAATTAACAGCAGGACCCGTACTCAGATCATGCAATGTCTTCACTGACATTTTCAACCTATCCCTGACAAGGTCTGTAATACCAACTTGTTTCAAGTGGACCACCATTGGTCCCTGAGCCCAAGAATGCCAAGGTAACCTGCCTAAATGACTATCGTCCCGTAGCATTCACATCTATACCCATGAAATACTTTGAAAGGCTGGTTATGGCTCACATCAACATCATCATCCCACACACACTGGACCCACTCCAATCCGCATACTACCCTAACAGATCCACAGATGACGCAATCTCTATTGCACTCCCCACTTCCCTCAACCACTTGGACTAAAGGAATACCTATGTAAGAATGCTGTTCGTTGACTACAGCTCAGCATTCCCCTCCAAGCTCATCACCAAGCTAAGGACCCTGGGAGTGAACAACTCCCTCTGCAACTAGATCCTGGACTTACTGACGGGACACCCCCAGGCGGCGAGGGTAGGCAGCAACACTTCTGCCACGTTGACCATCAACAAGAGGTCCCCTCAGGGGTATGTGCTTAGTACTCCTGTACTCCCTGTTCACCCACGACTGTGTGGCTGCGCGCGACTCCAACACTATAATTTAGTTTGTTGACAACACGACGGTGGTAGGACGATGAGGCAGCCTACAGGGAGGAGGTCAGAGACCTGGCAGTGTGGTGCCAGGACAAAAACCTCTCGCTCAACGTCAGGAAGACAAATGAGCTGATCGTGGACTACAGGAAAAGGAGGGGAGTGCACGCCCCATCCACATTGATGGGGCTGTAGTGGAGCCTCAAGTTCCTCTGTGTCCACATCACTAAGAAATTAACATGGTCCACACACACCCACACAGTTTTGAAAAGGGCACAACAGTGCCTCATCCCCCTCAGGAGCCTGAAAATATTTGACATTGGCCCTCAGATCTTTAAA
>NC_088401.1:14952997-14975497 GCF_034236695.1 Oncorhynchus nerka | reverse complement strand
TCTCGGAGAAATGCATTATGACACGTTTGAGGGTTTGCTACCGTGCAAACTAAATGATAAAATACACAATTTACCGTTATTGCATTAGTTAGATTGATGCACGTGCGTCCGTTTTATATTGTAAAACACCCAATGAGATGAATTAGCATTTTCTTTCCAGCAAACAGTAGGAAATCTCTTAGTGAGCATTAAGTGATTGAGAACAGTGTGTTTAAAGATAGTTAGAATTACCACTGCAGGGTCTAATAGGGATACATAATGAATACGTGATGCCTCATTCATTCACACACACACACACACACACACACACACACACACACACACACACACACACACACACACACACACACACACACACACACACACACACACACACACACACACACACACATAGATAGAGATAGTGCTGACGTTGGGAACAGTGTAGTCATTCATTATGTTATAGTTCTACATTATAGTGTCATTACCCTGCTCTGTATTCCGGTAATTGTTGCTAGAAGTCTCTTTTGGTTTCTATGACACTGCATTGAGTTCACTCTAAATCCTGCAATGTATAGTTTATTGTTGGTTCTGGTGTAATCACAGGAGGCTGCTGAGGGGAGGAAGGTGCAACATAATGGCCACGGAGTACCTCAGGTCAATGTGGCCTATTTCAAGCTAGTACTTTTATAGTAGCTAGTGGTGTAAAGTACTTAAGTAAAAATATATTAAAGTACTACTTTTACTTTTACTTCACTACATTCCTAACGAAAAGAAAGTACTCCATGTGTTTTTCCTGACACCCAAAAGTACTCGTTACATTTTGAATGCTTAGCAGGACAGGAGATTTGCCTAATTCACACAATTATAAAGAGAACATCGCTGGTCATCCCTAATGCCCCTGATCTGGCAGACTCACTAAACACATGCTTTGTTTGTAAATTATGTTTGAGTGTTGGAACATGCCCCTGGCTATCCATAAATTAAAAAACTAGAAAATAGTGCCGTGTGGTTTGCTTTATATAAGAAATTTGAAATGTATACTTTTACTTTTGTTACTTAAATATATTTGAGCAATTGCATATACTTTTGATACTTAAGTATATCTAATACCAACTACTTTTAGACTTTTACTCAAGTAGTATCTTACTGGGTGACTTTCACTTCTACTTGAGTCCATTTTCCTATAAGGTATCTTTACTTTTACTGGAGAACGGCAATTTGGTACTTTTCACATCCCTTACAAACACACATTCACATTCCATCCACACATGACCCTCCAGCTAAACTCTACTGCAACAGTGGAGCGAGAGGTTAGAGCATAGTTGGGTTTCTAGAAACCTTGTGCGAATACATTATTATTTTTCATTCATATGAGTGGTGAGTTAATGGAAAGAACACTCTGTTTTCATTTGTCCCTAATTTGCATCACTCTCTCCTTCCCTAGCCTTCACGTTTCAGTAGTATCTCAGGAAATATAGGAACCATCCTTGACAGTAAAGTCTGAATGACAGGCCTGGTGTGAAAGTGCAGAGTTACAATGAGTAATGTATTCCTCTACAGGACCTATTCTGTCACTTTGTCTATATGCTGCTCAGGGGAATTCAGTCTGACAACCAGCCTCAGCTTCAATCTAACACTAGTATTAACTCTTAATTCATCTGGCAGTACTTGGCTCTGCTATATGCCCACATTGCTACCAGAAATTCTAACCTAATCAGGTGAATTAGTGTGTGTGTGTGTGTGTGTGCGTGTGTGTGCGTGTGTGTGCGTGTGTGTGCGTGTGTGTGTGTGTGTGTGTGTGTGTGTGTGTGTGTGTGTGTGTGTGTGTGTGTGTGTGTGTGTGTGTGTGTGTGTGTGTGTGTGTGTGTGTGTGTGTGTGTGTGTGTGTGTGTGTGTGTGTGTATCAAGGAGTCCAGAGTGGATTCTCTGTATAATTTATTAATTTATTATAGAAAACAAAAAAGGAGTATCTTTGTGCTGGAGGGAGAGCTGTCAGAGACTGACTGAAAAGCATGGAGCCTGTCCCAGACACACGCACGCATACACACGCACACACATGTGCATTCATACACACACAAACACGCACATGCACGAACACACACAGGCACACACACACATCCCTTAATCAAACATTGCCTCTTTGGAGAGCTGCCGACACAGCTTACGCTGACACACCCTAGCAAAACCAAAGCCTACTTGAAGGTAACAGAGCTCATTGTTGCCTCTTGTGGCCAGTTTCCATGTACTCTCCTGACTTGTGGCCAGTTTCCATGTACTCTACCAACTTGTGGCCAGTTTCCATGTACTCTCTCGACGTCCTCAGACATGTATCACAGGTGACCTGATGGCTCATCAATATAACAATAACACCTAATATGACACCAAGCTGGCAGGGTAGCCTAGTGGTTAGGGGCGGCAGGGTAGCCTAGTGGTTAGGGGCGGCAGGGTAGCCCTAGTGGTTAGGGGCGGCAGGGTAGCCCTAGTGGTTAGGGGCGGCAGGGTAGCCTAGTGGTTAGGGGTGGCAGGGTAGCCTAGTGGTTAGGGGCGGCAGGGTAGCCTAGTTGTCAGGGGCGGCAGGGTAGCCTAGTTGTCAGGGGCGGCAGGGTAGCCTAGTTGTCAGGGGCGGCAGGGTAGCCCTAGTGGTTAGGGGCGGCAGGGTAGCCTAGTTGTCAGGGGCGGCAGGGTAGCCTAGTTGTCAGGGGCGGCAGGGTAGCCTAGTGGTTAGGGGTGGCAGGGTAGCCTAGTGGTCAGGGGCGGCAGGGTAGCCTAGTGGTCAGGGGAGGCAGGGTAGCCTAGTGGTCAGGGGCGGCAGGGTAGCCTAGTGGTCAGGGGCGGCAGGGTAGCCTAGTGGTTAGGGGCGGCAGGGTAGCCTAGTGGTCAGGGGCGGCAGGGTAGCCTAGTGGTCAGGGGTGGCAGGGTAGCCTAGTGGGCAGGGGCGGCAGGGTAGCCTAGTGTTCAGGGGTGGCAGGGTAGCCTAGTGGTCAGGGGCGGCAGGGTAGCCTAGTGGTCAGCAGCGGCAGGGTAGCCTAGTGGTCAGGGGCGGCAGGGTAGCCTAGTGGTTAGAGCGTTGGACTAGTAACCGGAAGGTCCCCGAGTTGACAAGATACAAATCTGTCTTTCTGCCCCTGAACAGGCAATTAACCCACTGTTCCTAGACCAGTTAACCCACTGTTCATAGACCAGTTAACCCACTGTTCCTAGGCCGTCATTGAAAATAATAGTTTCTTCTTTTACTGACTTGCCTAGTTAAATAAAGGTAAAATAAAAAGCCTTTTCAGGAGCAGCGCGCACACAGTGAAAGTGTGTTTTGTATAAAACCATTATGCCAATTCCATTGGCTTATTCAGAATCACTCAGAATCTGTTGTATGACTTTAATAATGAGATCTGACATTCTAATAGAGAGGGAGAAAGAAACACACACACAGAGAGAGAGAGGGAGATGGCGAGAGAGAAAGAAACAGGGAAAGGGAGAGAGAGGGAGAGGGAGAAACACTGGCAATTTAGTAAAAGTTCATAAATCTTTTAGAATTTATAATTGTGAACTTTTACAGTGGAGACAAAGGTGGAACTATTATACATGTCTCCCATTATGGTGATCTCACCTCATACCTGTGTCCCATTTTGGTGATCTCACCTCATACCTGTGTCCCATTTTGGTGATCTCACCTCATACCTGTGTCCCATTATGGTAATCTCACCTCACACCTGTCTCCCATTATGGTAATCTCACCCTCATACCTGTGTCCCATTATGGTGATCTCACCCTCATACCTGTCTCCCATTATGGTAATCTCACCCTCATACCTGTTTCCCATTATGGTGATCTCACCCTCATACCTGTCTCCCATTATGGTGATCTCACCCTCATACCTGTCTCCCATTATGGTGATCTCACCCTCATACCTGTCTCCCATTATGGTGATCTCACCCTCATACCTGTCTCCCATTATGGTGATCTCACCCTCATACCTGTGTCCCATTATGGTGATCTCACCTCATACCTGTGTCCCATTATGGTGATCTCACCCTCATACCTGTCTCCCATTATGGTGATCTCACCCTCATACCTGTCTCCCATTATGGTGATCTCACCCTCATACCTGTCTCCCATTATGGTAATCTCACCCTCATACCTGTTTCCCATTATGGTGATCTCACCCTCATACCTGTCTCCCATTATGGTGATCTCACCTCATACCTGTCTCCCATTATGGTGATCTCACCCTCATACCTGTCTCCCATTATGGTCATCTCACCCTCATACCTGTGTCCCATTATGGTAATCTCACCCTCATACCTGTGTCCCATTATGGTGATCTCACCCTCATACCTGTCTCCCATTATGGTGATCTCACCTCATACCTGTCTCCCATTATGGTGATCTCACCCTCATACCTGTGTCCCATTATGGTGATCTCACCCTCATACCTGTGTCCCATTATGGTGATCTCACCCTCATACCTGTCTCCCATTATGGTGATCTCACCCTCATACCTGTCTCCCATTATGGTGATGTCACCCTCATACCTGTCTCCCATTATGGTGATCTCACCTCCTACCTGTCTCCCATTATGGTGATCTCACCCTCATACCTGTCTCCCATTATGGTGATCTCACCTCATACTGTTAAGGGTTATCTATCAACTAATATACCGAACAAAAATATAAATGCAACAATTTCAAAGAGTTACAGTTCATTGCTTTTTTTGTTACATGTTTTTATTTTTAAACCTTTATTTAACTAGGCAAGTCAGTTAAGAGCAAATTCTTATTTACAATGACGGCCTGCCGTTAAGCACACTTTAGTCAAATAAGGAAATCGGTCAATTTATATCAATGCATTAGGCCCTAATCTATGGATTTCACATGACTGGGAATACAGGTATGCATCTGTTGGTCACAGATACCTTTAAAAAAAAAAAGTAGGGGCGTGTTTAAGAAAATCAGTCAGTATCTGGTGTGACCACCATTTGCATCATGCAGCACAACTCATCTCCTTCACATAGAGTTGAACAGGCTGTTGATTGCAGCCTGTGGAATGTTGTCCCAATCCTCTTCAATGGCTGTGCGAAGTTGCTGGATATTGATCATACTGTGAAATGATCATTCTGTTTAATCAGCTTCTTGATTTGCCACACCTGTCAGGTGGATGGATTATCTTGGCGAAGGAGAAATGCCCATTAACAGGGATGATAACAAATGTGTGCACAACATTTCGGAGAAATAAGCTATTTGTGTTTCTGGAAAAGTTCTGGAATATTTTATTTCAGGTCATGAAACATGGGACCAACACTTTACATGGTGCGTTTATATTTTTGTTCAGTGTAGTTCGCCTCTGTTTCCATAGAAAGAGCAGGCAGAAGTATTCATACCCCTTGACTTATTCCACATTTTGTTTAGTTACAGCCTGAATTCAAAATAGATTAAATATTTGTTCTCACCCGTCTTCTTACAATACCACATAATGACAAATTGAAAACATATTTTTAGAAATGTATTGAAAATACAGAAATATCTATTATACGTTAAGTATTCACACCCCAGAATCACATTTGACAGTGAATACAGTTGTTATCCTTTCTGGGTATGTCTCTAAGAGCTTTTACAATATTTGCACTTTTTATTATTGAAGCTCTGTCATATTGTTTCTTGATCATTTCTAGACAGCCATGTTTAAGTCTTGCCATAGATTTTCAATCTGATTTAAGTCAACTGTAACTAGGCCAATCAGGAACATTCAATGTTGTCTTGGTAACCAACTCCAGTCCATATTTGGCCTTGTGTTTTAGGTTAAAAGGTGCTGCTGAAAGGTGAATTTGTCTCCCAGTGTCTGTTGGGAAGCAGACTGAACCAGGTTTTCCTCTAGGATTTTGCCTGTGCTTAGCTCTATTCCGTTTAATTGAAATACTTATTGAGTCAACACATTTCTGCTTTGACCACTTTGACATTATGGGCTATTGTATGTTGCCCGGTGACACTAACTCTCAATTTAATCAATTTTAAATGCAGGATGTAACACAATAATGTAACGATCGTCATTGGAACGAGGTGAGGACCGAAGCGCAGCGTGGTAAGTGTTCATATCTTTTAATTAAGTAATAGAACACTTGAACAAAACAATAAACGACCAACGAACAGTCCCGTAAGGTGACTGACAAAAAAACACTAAACAGGAAAATAATCACCCACATCTCAAAAGTGAAATGAAAACAGGCTACCTAAATATGGTTCTCAATCAGGGACAACGATAAACATCTGCCTCTGATTGAGAACCATACCAGGCCAAACACAGAAATCCCAAAACATAGAAAAAGGAACATAGACTGCCCACCCAACTCACACCCTGACCATACTAAAACAAAGACACAAATAAAAGAATTAAGGTCAGAACGTGACAAATAAAATGTGAAGAAAAAAAACAAGGGGTGTGAATACTTTCTTAAGGCACTGTGTACAGTGTACAGTGTGTACAGCACTGTGTACAGTGATATAATGAAGTATCTTCCTGAAGGGGTTTTTAGTGTTCTCTGGAAACAGCAACAGCTTCTTAGTAAGGTGAAGTATATTAGCTGGTTAGAAACATGTCAGTGTTTGTTTTTGAAAGGTTGTCGCTTAGGTTTAAGAAAAGTATTAATTACTTTTTGAATGTTAATGTTAACTAAATTTGTCTCAAGTGAAACATCACATTTTTCTCTTGAATGTTGAGTTTTAGCTCAAATTTCACCTGCCCACAGAAACACACACACACAGACACACACAGACTATGCACACACAGACACACACACCCCGTCACACACAACTCTCACCTGCCCCTAGCATACACCTTGAAACATTGCCAAACAGACAATTTTTCAGAGTGGCTTTGAGGAAAGTTTTGCTCAAATCTATCCAAATCAAATTGTATTCGTCACATGCACCAAATACAACAGTGAATACCTACAGTGAATGCTAACTTACAAGACCCTAACCAACAATGCAGTTTAAAAAGCATGAATAATAATAAGAAATAAAAGGAACAAGGTAATCTGATCCACAGGTTGTCTGTGAGGATAACATATCACTCCAGAGAATGTTGTTTCTAATGAATTCCTAGCTGTATATCAATGGATCATTACGACATGACTTTAAACCGGAAGGATGGAAAAGGTGCTGGAGTAAATCACCAACCAAGCTGATGTGTTAGGTTGATCGTGTAGAAGTGGGCCTATACGTACACAATTCAGCGCTGAAGAACACGCTATTTACGAGCTAATAGAGTAAGACTTTGTAAATACATTGATAGTAAAAATGTGTAAATGTAGCCACAGGGTAAAATCTGTGTCAGAGACATTGAACTTTCTGGATGAACACATGAGGAAATATGAATACATTATACAGTCTATCATTTCCAGATATGGATTTAAAACCATATAGAAATACCATTTGAGACCCATCATGTATGGTTGCCACTTGTAGCTATGTCACATTAACGATTCTTTATCCTATGGGACCTTACATTCCTATTTTCTTGAGCAGGGTTTAGGGAGGTCATATCGTCTTTGGAAGAGCGTATAAGTAGGATAAAGTTGGATGAGTTTAAAACCCAACCTTATGTGATTCTTTAGTAAGTATCTGTATCCTAAGTTTCAACATGAAATCCACTGTGGTGCTTCCAACATCATGATCCAAATAAATGTGTGATAGTTTGGCAGTACCTTTTACAGGGAGTCATGCTGCAATCCTCTGACTGAGCCACAGGAACCACCTAGGCCCCAGAATGTGATAAATCACCAGCTTAGAAGGAACGGTAGGAATCGGTGAAATGTTTCCACAGCTACAGGTGTTCTGAGATTCCCAGGTTAAAGACCTGGCCTATCTTCAATTACACTCACTGAGTCTGTACTAGGCAAATAGCATTCTAGTTTGCTCAGTTTTTTTTGTTAATTCTTTCCAATGTCTCAAAGTAATTATCTTTTTGTTTTCTCATGATTTGGTTTGGTCTAATTGTGTTGCTGTCCAGGGGCTCAGTGGGGTCTGTTTGTGTATGTGAACAGAGCCCCAGGACCAACTTGCTTAGGGGACTCTTCTCCCTCTGCTTTAGGGGACTCTTCTCCCTCTGCTTTGGGGACTCTTCTCCCTCTGCTTAGGGGACTCTTCTCCCTCTGCTTAGGGGACTCTTCTCCCTCTGCTTAGGGGACTCTTCTTTGTTATGGAAGGTTTGGGAGTCGCTTCCTTTTAGTTGATTGTAGAATTTAGCGTCTCTTTTCTGGATTTGGATAATTAGTGGGTATCGGCCTAATTCTGCTCTGCGTGCATTATTTGGTGTTTTACGTTGTACACTGAGGATATTTTTGCAGAATTCTGCATACAGAGTCTCAATTTGGTGTTTGTCCCATTTTGTGAATTCTTGGTTGGTGAGCGGACCCCAGGCCTCACAACCATAAAGGGCAATGGGTTCTATAACTGATTTTTTTCCCCCAGATCATAATTGGTATGTTGAATTTTATGTTCCTTTTGATGGCATGGAAGGCCCTTCTTGCCTTGTCTCTCAAATCGTTCACAGCTTTGTGGAAGTTACCTGTGGCTCTAATGTTTAGGCCAAGGTATGTATAGTTTTGTGTGTGTTCTTGGGCAACAGTGTCTTTTTTGGAACAACATTATTTTGGTCTTACTGAGATTTACTGAAACTGTGCAGAAGATCTAGGTGCTGCTGTCTGCCCTCCTTGGTTGGTGACAGAAGCACCAGATCATCAGCAAACAGTAGACATTTGACTTCAGATTCTAGTAGGCTGAGGCCAGGTGCTGCAGACTGTTCTAGTGCCCTCGCCACTTCGTTGATATATATGTTGAAGAGGGTGGTGCTCTGCAAGCAGAGTCTGAACATCAGAGAGGATGGCATTGTCTCCCTTAATCCGTGCAATGGCTACTGCTATAGGTTTCAGGAGTTTCAGGCTGCTTACCACTCTCTCCCAAAATACATCATCCAGGAGGATCCCCTTGATGGGACTGTCCATATCGGCAGACTGTGATATGGCCATTTCTTGGAGAGACTCCTTCCCCTCCAGGAGACTGTCAAACATGATGACAACACCACCCCAATGGGTGTTGCTGGGCAGCTTCAATGTGGTGCTCTTATTCTTCTCACTTTGCTTGGTGAGGTAGATTGCTGCTATAACTTGATGACCCTTCACATACCTAACCATTTCCTTGGCTCTCTTGTAGAGTGTATCCATTGTTTTCAGTGCCATGATGTCCTTGAGGAGCAGATTCAATGCATGAGCTGCACAGCCATTTGGTGTGATGTGAGCATAGGACTCCTCCACTTTAGACCAAGCAGCCTTCATGTTTGCAGCATTGTCTTTTACCAGGGCAAATACCTCCTGTGGTCCAAGGTCATTGATGACTGCCTTCAGCTCATCTGCAATGTAGAGATCGGTGTTTCTGTTGTCCCTTGTGTCTGTACTCTGGTAGAATACTGGTTTAGGGGTGGAGATGATGTAGTTAATTATTCCTTGCCCACGAACATTCGACCACCCATTAGAGATGATTGCAATAGAGTCTGCTTTCTCTATGATTTGCTTGACCTTCACTTGAACTCTGTTGAACTCTGCATCCAGCAAATGAGTAGATAAAGCATGTCTGGTTGAGGGGTGTATGCTGGGTGAATCTCTTCCAATACACATTGCCTGTGCGCATCAGAGGTGAACCAGT
Source organism: Oncorhynchus nerka (assembly GCF_034236695.1). Lineage (NCBI taxonomy): Eukaryota > Metazoa > Chordata > Actinopteri > Salmoniformes > Salmonidae > Oncorhynchus > Oncorhynchus nerka. Next base: position 14,965,823 of record NC_088401.1, on the reverse strand, counting down.
TGCATACACATTGCATATACAGTTCGAGCAAGATATTTATCAGCATTTCTCTGACTACGTTCCTCCATTGAGTAAAATAAAACTTATGATTCCAGGAGGACCATGAGCTGCTGCTATCGATAAGGTATCTGATTCATCATTTGTCAGGGACTTTTGTCAGAGCTTGTTGTGAGAGCTGAGGGAACTTCATGCACTTGGCCAGGTGATTCTGCATCTTTGTTACATTCTTCAAATATGATTTGGCACAGTATTTGCAAATGTACACAGCTTTTCCTTCTACATGAGCTGCGTTGAAATTTCTCCACACATCAGATAGTGCCCATGGCATTAGAAAAAAAGGAGAGAAAAAACACAAATACAATTCCATATACAGATAAATAGTTAAGCAGTTAGATTAAACAACGCCTTTGTAAGATAAATGTTTTAAAATGAAACATGTATGGAAACAGGTGAATTAACACTCCTGAGTCACCTGTTAACAGGTGAGAAATTATTTAACCTTTCTAGCGCTCGACAACATTCCGCTGAAAAGGCAGGGTGCGAAATTCAAAAATATTTTGGGGAAATATCAGAGTGTTTTCTATCCAATACTAATAATAATATGCAAATATTAGCATCTGGGACAGAGTAGGAGGCAGTTCACTCTGGGCATGCTATTCATCCAAAAGTGAAAATGTTGTCCCCTATCCCAAAAAGGTTAAACACACTTTGCTGTAGGCTACTATTACTAGTTAACAGAAAATCCTGTATGTCATATAAAACATTTTCACCCCACCCAGTATTGTAGTCAAAACTTACCAGAAAGCATGTAGTCCTTGGCTCAGACAGTGTAGTAGTATGGGCTCAATAGCATCTCATTAGTGTGCAAGATCTTGAGAATCAGCTGCAAGTGTGATGGAAGAGTGCACTGCACATGTGATGGAAGAATGCACTGTGCATGCAGAGGATTGCAAGTCCATTGAATTGGGGATAGTTTAACCAAAATATGCCACAAGACTTCCAAGAATTCCCTTGTGTATCCCACAAATAAGTTCACTGTTATAAGCTAACTTTTTTTGATACATTTAAGCGAAATGTCCCAAATTCCAGGGCTTAACATCCCATGGAAAAATTCCAGAAATGTACCGTAAAGACTCTTTGCAACCGTAGTTGAGACAACATCTAACAATGACAGGCTACACTATAAACCATGTTCTGTTGAGACTACATCTAACAATGACTACATTTAACAATGACAGGCTACACTATAAACCATGTTCTGTTGAGACTACATCTAACAATGACTACATCTAACAATGACTACATCTAACAATGACTACATCTAACAATGACAGGCTACACTGTAAACCATGTTCTGTTGAGACTACATCTAACAATGACTACATCTAACAATGACTACATCTAACAATGACAGGCTACACTATAAACCATGTTCTGTTGAGACTACATCTAACAATGACTACATCTAACAATGACAGGCTACACTGTAAACCATGTTCTGTTGAGACTACATCTAACAATGACTACATCTAACAATGACTACATCTAACAATGACAGGCTACACTATAAACCATGCTGTTGAGACTACATCTAACAATGACAGGCTACACTATAAACCATGTTCTGTTGAGACTACATCTAACAATGACTACATCTAACAATGACAGGCTACACTGTAAACCATGTTCTGTTGAGACTACATCTAACAATGACTACATCTAAAAATGACTACATCTAACAATGACTACATCTAACAATGACAGGCTACACTGTAAACCATGTTCTGTTGAGACTACATCTAACAATGACAGGCTACACTATAAACCATGTTCTGTTGAGACTACATCTAACAATGACTACATCTAACAATGACTACATCTAACAATGACAGGCTACACTGTAAACCATGTTCTGTTGAGACTACATCTAACAATGACAGGCTACACTGTAAACCATGTTCTGTTGAGACTACATCTAACAATGACTACATCTAACAATGACAGGCTACAGTATAAACCATGTTCTGTTGAGACTACATCTAACAATGACAGGCTACACTATAAACCATGTTCTGTTGAGACTACATCTAACAATGACAGGCTACACTGTAAACCATGTTCTGTTGAGACTACATCTAACAATGACTACATCTAACAATGACTACATCTAACAATGACAGGCTACACTATAAACCATGTTCTGTTGAGACTACATCTAACAATGACAGGCTACACTGTAAACCATGTTCTGTTGAGACTACATCTAACAATGACTACATCTAACAATGACAGGCTACATTGTAAACCATGTTCTGTTGGAGAAAACTAGACCAGGTCATCGGCATAGAGAAGGAGCTTCATTTCTTTGTTGTCTAGGAGGAGCCCAGGAGCTGTAGATAACTGTTTTGAAAATTCATCAATATAGATATTTAAACAATGGTGGGCACAGATTGAACCCTCATCCCTTTGTGAAAAAAAATACATTTAAAAAAGCCCCAATTTTAACACATTTATTTTCATTGTATATTGATATAATAACATCATAGGGTCCTTCTCCAATTCCACGTTGAATGAGTTTGAGGGAGAATCCTTTATGCCAGATGGAGTTGAATGATTTCTTGAAGTCGATAAAGCACGCACATATTTGACCCTGGGTGGATTGATAAACATGTTTTTTTTACAAGGGTGTGTAGGATGTCGATGTTGTCAGGTGTTCTTTGTTTCGGTAGGGAGACGCTGTTTTCGTTGAGAGAAATCTGTATTCTCGCATTCATTATTTTACAGAAAACCTTCCCTAGATTACTGGGCACACTCATTCCACAATAATTATTAGGGTCATATTTGTCTCCACTTTTGAATATGGGCATTATTATGCCTTTATTCCGTAATTCTAGAATGTATCTTACATTCAACACCAGAGTGAAGAGCTTGAGTGTGGCTTCCTGCAGCTTAGGGCTGTTTTTCTTCAGTATCTCATTGCAGATACCGTCTGGCCCAAAAGCTTTACCGCATTTGAGGGCTTTGATTTTCTATTTCAGCTCTGTTATTATGATGGGTATACAGTGCCTTCGGAAAATATTCTTACCCCTTGACTTATTCCACATTTTGTTGTGTTACAGCCTGAATTCAAAATGGATTAGATGTTTTATTGTTCTCTCACCCATCTACACACAATACCCCATAATGACATCACAATACCCCATAATGACATCACAATACCCCATAATGACATCACAATACCCCATAATGACATCACAATACCCCATAATGACATCACAATACCCCATAATGACATCACAATACCCCATAATGACATCACAATACCCCATAATGACAAAGTGAAACTTGCTTTTAGAATGTTTTTCACATGTATTGAAAATGAAACAGAAATATCTCATTTACATAAGTATTCACACTCCTCAGTCAATCATTTGTAGAAGCACCATTGGCAGCGATTACAGCTGAGTCTTTCTGGGTAAGCCTCTAAGAGCTTTCCACTGCTGGATTGTGCAACATTTGCTCATTATTCTTTTCAAAATTCTTCAAGCTCTGTCAAATTGGTTGTTGATCATTGCTAGAAAATATTTTTAAGTAGATTTAAGTCAAAACTAACTCGGGCCACTCAAGAACATTCACTGTCTTCTTGGTAAACAATTCCAGTGTAAATGTGTCCTTGTGTTTTAGGTTATTGTCCTGTTGAAAGGTAAACTTCTCTCCCACTGTCTGGTGGATAGCAGACTGAACCTGTCACGCCATGACCTTAGTTCCTTTTTTACGTCTCTATTTTGGTTTGGTCGGGCGTGAGTTGGGGTGGGCATTCTATGTTGTTTTTCTATGTTTTCTTTTTCTATGCGTTTGGACTGGTATGGTTCCCAATCAGAGGCAGCTGTCTATCGTTGTCTCTGATTGAGAACCATACTTAGGTAGCCTTTTCCCACCTGGTGTTTGTGGGTAGTTGTTTCCTGTTTTGTGTTTTCACCTTTCAGGACTGTTTCGATTTTCATTTCTTACATTCACTTGGTTATTTTGTATTTTCGTGTTCTGTTCTAATAAATGATCATGGACACTTACCACGCTGTGTTTTGGTTCGATCCTTCCTACTCCTCATCCGATGAAGATGAAGATCGTTACAGAACCAGGTTTTCCTCTAGGATTTTGCCTGTGGATAGCTCCATTACATTTATTTTTTCCTGAAAAACTCCCCAGTGTTTAACAACATAGTCGCTGGAAGTAGTTTGGGGGTGGGGAGACGGGGTTTGGGGGTGGGGCGACGGGGTTTGGGGGTGGGGGTGCTGCGACGGCTATATTGGTCTGCCAATGCAGGACTAGTAAAGGCCCAGTGCTCTACTTTTGTGTTTGTGAATTATTATTTTTTAATTCTGATATTTCTGGGGGTGCTGCAGCACCCTCAGCACCTATACTTCCTGCAGCTATGCGTAACGATTACAATTATACCCATAACATGATGCAGCCACCACTATACTTGAAAATATTGATATTGTTACTCAGTTACTGTATGTGTTGTATTGGATTTGCCCCAAAAATAACACTTTTTCTTCAGGACAAAAGCCTGTATCTTTGTAGTGACTGGGTATAATGATACACCATCCAAAGTGTAATTAATAACTTCCCCATGCTCATAGGGATATTCAATGTATTTTGTTCATGCCCATCTACCAATAGGTGCCTTTTGCCCAGCATTGGAAAACCTCCCTGGTCTTTGTGCTTGAATACGTGTTTGAAATTCACTGTTTGACTGAGGGATCTTACAGATACATTTTTAATTAGAAAGGGAAGTGGGGGTCGACTGAGATGAGACACTACAGAGTTGATAATTATAACAATTGAAATGCTAATCTTTTGCACATGAACGCTCACTCATTCGGGAACAATTGCAATCAATATATACAGTGGGGAGAACAAGTATTTTATACACTGGCGATTTTGCAGGTTTTCCTACTTACAAAGCATGTAGAGGTCTGTAATTTTTATCATAGGTACACTTCAACTGTGAGAGACGGAATCTAAAGGATGTTCATGATATACAATTGTATAATTTCTATAATTGTACATATAGGTCCTAATATAGAACCCCCCCCCCCAAAAAAAGCAAATGGAAGAATAATACAACACTTTATGCCTTGCCAATCAATGCATTGATATTCAAATTATTATTACGTTCTAAAATATGTGAGAACAATGTGGACGAAACACATTGGATGGATGCGATTTTTCTGTATCCGATGTGGCAGTTGCAGGGAGACATAATAAAGTAATGAATAGAGTGGTAGCGTTAGTCTCACCATTTCAATATCACCATTGAATTTTTTTTTTTATGAGAAAGTGACTTAAAACCAGGAACCTTTTTTAATTTAAGGATTTGTATGGAAAGCCACGTTGAAGCCAACAGACTTTGTCATCCTCATAATAATCACACAAGTGGAATATCCTTCAATTGAATCAGCGGGAACCAAATTAAAGTAGCCACATCTCTTACAACAACTGATACAAAATGAAATCACAGATAGTTATAAGGGAGCAGGAGAACTTATAAATTGGCTACAATAATTAAAATGACTTTTCAAGGACCAAACTGAGGAAATGTCTGATATTCAAGGTAGAGTTATTCCAGTGCTTGCATTTCTGAGCTCCAAATGCAACATCAAGCCCCTTGTATTGTTTAAAACTGCAGGTGTAACATAGAAAACAAAATGTATTGTCATGTTATTTCATTACCAGATCATATTGGCGCTAACAGAGATGGTCGCCTCACGTTCTTAGGAAACTATTCAGTATTTAGTTTTTTTATGTTTTATTTCTTGCATTGTTACCCCAGGAAATCTTAAGTCTTATTACATACAGCCGGGAAGAACTATTGGATGTAAGAGCAACATCAACTTACCAAAAATTACCACCAGGAATACGACTTTCCAGAAGCAGATTCTCTCTTCGGACCACCACCCAGGACAATGGATCTAATCCCAGCAGCTGGCCGAAAACAACGGCGATGCAGAAGGGGCGGTCTTCTGGTCAGGCTTCGTAAACGGGCACATCGCTCACCGCTCCCGAGTATACTACTCGCCAATGTCCAGTCTCTCGACAACAAGGTGGATGAAATTTGAGCAAAGGTTGCCTTCCAGAGAGACATTAGAGATTGAAACATTCTCTGTTTCACTGAAACATGACTCTCTCAGGATATGTTGTCGGAATCGGTCCAGCCAACGGGATTCTCCATGCATCGCACTGACAGAGATAAACACCTTTCTGGGAAGAGGAAGGGCGGGGGTGTTTGCTTTATGATTAACAACTTATGGTGTCGTCACAACAACACACAGGAACTCAAGTCCTTCTGCTCACCCTACCTAGAATTCCTTACAAACAAATGCCGGCCATTCTATCTACAAAGGAATTTTTTGTCAGTTATAGTCAAGGAACTTCAGTCGACTCTATGTAACCCGGAAACTATATACCCGGAGGCTGCATTTATTGTAGCTGGGGATATTAACAAAGCAAATTTGAGATCAATGTTACCTCAATTTTATCAGCATATTGATTGCACAACACAAAGGGCTAATGCTCTCGCCCATTGCTACTCTAACTTCCGCAATGGGTACAAAGCCCTCCCTCGCCCTCCCTTCGGCAAATCCGACCATGACGCCATTTTGCTAATCCCGGTTTATAGGCAGAAACTGAAACAGGATGTACCAGTGACGAGAACCATTCAACGCTGCTCTGACCAGTCGGAAGTGTTTTGGTCACGTGGACTGGAATATGTTCCAGTCAGCCTCAGAGAACGACATTGCTGACTCGATGAGTGCGTTTATAAATAAGTGCAATGGGGATGTTGTACCCTGTTAAAACCTACCCTAACCAGAAACCGTGGACTGATGGCGGCATTCGCAAAAAACTGAAAGCCCGATCCATCGCATTTAACTGTGGAAAGAGGTCTGGTGATATGACTGAATATAAACAGTGTAGTTATTCCCTCCGCACGGCAATCAAACAAGCGAAATGTCGGTACAGGGACAAGGTGGAATCGCAATTCAACTGCTCAGACATGAGGCGTATGTGGCAGGGTCTACAGGAAATCACGGACTACAAAAACAAAAACTGCCACGTCACGGATACCGACATCAGGCTTTCAGACAAACTAAACACCTTCTTTGCCCACTTTGAGAATAATATAGTGCCACCGTCGTGGCTTGCTAACAAAGACTGTGCCTCCCCCTTTCCTTCTCAGTGGCAGACATGAGTAAAACATTTAAACATGTTAACCCTTGCCAGGCTGCTGGACCAGACGGCGTCCCTAGCAGCGTCCTCAGAGCATGCTCAGACCAGCTGGCTGGTGTGTTTACAGACATATTTAATCACTCCCTATCCCAGTCTGTTGTCCCCATATGCTTCAACGTGGCTACCATTGTTCCTGTACCCAAGAAGGCAAAGATAACTGAAGTAAATGACTACCGTCCAGTAGCACTCACTTCTGTCATCATGAAGTGCTTTGAGAGGCTAGTCAAGGATCATATCACCGCCACCATACCAGCCACCCTAGACACACTTCAGTTTGCATACCACCCCAACTGGTCCACAGATGACACAGTCACCATCGCACTGCCCTATCCCATCTGGACAAAAATAATACCTATGTAAGAATGCTGTTCATTGACTACAGCTCAGCATCCAACACCATAGTACCCTCCAAGCTCATCATCAAGCTGGAGGCCCTGGGTCTCGCACAATCGAGAGCATCCTGTCGGGCTGTATCACAGCCTGGTACGGCATCTGCACCACCCTCAACCACAGGGCTCTCCAGAGGGTAGTGAGGTCTGCACAACGCATCACCGGGGGCAAACTACCTGCCCTCCATGACACCTACAGCACCCGATGTCACAGGAAGGCCAAAAAGATAATCAAGTACAACAACCACCTGAGCCACTGACTGTTCACACCGCTATCATCCAGAAGGCGAGGTCAGTACAGGTGCATCAAAGTTGGGACCGAGAGATTGAGGAACAGCTTCTGTCTCAAGGCCATCAGACTGCTAAACAGCCATCACTAACTCAGAGGCAGCTGCCCACATTGAGACCCAATCACTGGACACTTTAATAAATGGATCACTAGTCACTTTAAACAATGCCACTTTAAATAATGCCACTAATAATGTTTACATATCTTACATTACTCATATCACTTGTATATACTGTATTTTATACCATCTACTGTACCTTGCCCAGACACATGAAAACATGGACTGATTAACCTTAATGCTGTAAATTCAGCAGACAACATCAGATGATCAGTATATAGTGATCAATTATAGTGATATTAGATCCAGCGTGGATCCAGGCACAGCTGTCTTCACTGGCGGAACGAATTAGACACCAAAATATTCTGGACATTCCTAGCAAGCACCTTTTCCCCAGCACTTGGATCTGATTTATGAGGATCCTCAGTAGCCAACACCAATAGCGACAGGTAGTCTTACTGGCGTCCGACACATATCAGAAAATGAATTACAGACAAAATACTTTACAATACATACATTTCAAAACATTAACATGTAGTGTGTGTGTGTGTCTATCAGTTACACATACATGTCAGGACATACACACAACCAGTAGGTTACATGTCAGGACATACACACAACGAGTAGGTTACATGTCAGGACATACACACACCAAGTAGGTTATATGTCAGGACATACACACAACCAGTAGGTTATATGTCAGTACATACACACAACCAGTAGGTTACATGTCAGTTCATACACACAACCAGTAGGTCACATATCAGTACATACACACAACCAGTAGGTTACATGTCAGTACATACACACAACCAGTAGGTCACATGTCAGTACACACAACCAGTAGGTCACAAGTCAGTTCATACACACAACCAGTAGGTCACATGTCAGTCCATACACACAACCAGTAGGTCACATGCCAGTCCATACACACAACCAGTAGGTCACATGTCAGTCCATACACACAACCAGTAGGTTCCATGTCAGTACACACAACCAGTAGGTCACATGTCAGTATATACACACCAGTAGGTCACATGTCAGTACATACACACAACCAGTAGGTCACATGTCAGTACATACACACAACAAGTAGGTCACATGTCAGTACATACACACAACCAGTAGGTCACATGTCAGTACATACACACAACCAGTAGGTCACATGTCAGTACATACACACAACAAGTAGGTCACATGTCAGTACACACAACCAGTAGGTCACATGTCAGTACATACACACAACCAGTAGGTCACATGTCAGTACATACACACAACCAGTAGGTCACATGTCATTACATACACACAACCAGTAGGTCACATGTCAGTACATACACACAACCAGTAGGTCACATGTCAGTACATACACACAACCAGTAGGTCACATGTCAGTACAGACACACAACCAGTAGGTTACATGTCAGTACACACAACCAGTAGGTCACATGTCAGTTCATACACACAACCAGTAGGTCACATGTCAGTACACACAACCAGTAGGTCACATGTCAGTACATACACACAACCAGTAGGTCACATGTCAGTACATACACACAACCAGTAGGTCACATGTCAGTACATACACACAACCAGTAGGTCACATGTCAGTACAGACACACAACCAGTAGGTTACATGTCAGTACACACAACCAGTAGGTCACATGTCAGTTCATACACACAACCAGTAGGTCACATGTCAGTACACACAACCAGTAGGTCACATGTCAGTACATACACACAACCAGTAGGTCACATGTCAGTATATACACACCAGTAGGTTACATGTCAGTACACACAACCAGTAGGTCACATGTCAGTACAGACACACAACCAGTAGGTCACATGTCAGTACATACACACAACCAGTAGGTCACATGTCAGTACATACACACAACCAGTAGGTCACATGGCAGTACACACAACCAGTAGGTCACACGTCAGTACATACACACAACCAGTAGGTCACATGTCAGTACACACAACCAGTAGGTCACACGTCAGTACATACACACAACCAGCAGGTCACATGTCAGTACATACAACCAGTAGGTCACACGTCAGTACATACACACAACCAGTAGGTCACATGTCAGTACACACAACCAGTAGGTCACACGTCAGTACATACACAACCAGTAGGTCACATGTCAGTACATACAACCAGTAGGTCACACGTCAGTACATACACACAACCAGTAGGTCACATGTCAGTACACACAACCAGTAGGCCACATGTCAGTACACACAACCAGTAGGTCACACGTCAGTACATACACACAACCAGTAGGTCACATGTCAGTACACACAACCAGTAGGTCACATGTCAGTACACACAACCAGTAGGTCACATGTCAGTACACACAACCAGTAGGTCACATGTCAGTTCATACACACAACCAGTAGGTCACATGTCAGTACACACAACCAGTAGGTTACATGTCAGTACACACAACCAGTAGGTCACATGTCAGTACATACACACAACCAGTAGGTCACATGTCAGTACATACACACAACCAGTAGGTCACATGTCAGTTCATACACACAACCAGTAGGTCACATGTCAGTTCATACACACAACCAGTAGGTTACATGTCAGTGCACACAACCAGTAGGTCACATGTCAGTTCATCTGTTTCTTAAAACAGGTTTGTTGTTCACTTGTGCTCTATGAAATGGCAGGGAGTTCCATGACTCATGACTCTGGATAATACTGTACGTTTCCTTGAATTTGTTCTGGACCTGGGGACTGTGAAAGACCCTTGTCTGGTGGGGTACGTGTGTGTGTCAGTGATGTGTATAAGTTGACTATACAAACCATTTGGAATTGGAATTTCCAGCACATTCATGTTTCTTATAAAAAGTAGAAGTGATGCAGTCAGTCTTTCCTCAACTCTCAGCCAAGAGAGACTGGCAGCATAGTATTTATATCAGCCCTCTGATTACAATGAAGAGCAAGATGTACCACTCTGTTCAGGGCCAGCTGCAGCTTAACTAGTTATTTCTTTGCAGCACTTGACCACATGACTGGACAATAATCAAGATAAGATCAAACTAGGACTTGCTTTGGGGAGTGTGATGTCAAAAAAGAAGAGCATATCTTTAATACAGACAGACCTCTCCCTTTATTACAGACAGACCTCTCCCTTTATTACAGACAGACCTCTCCCTCTATTACAGACAGACCTCTCCCTTTATTACAGACAGACCTCTCCCTTTATTACAGACAGACTTCCCTTTGGGGATTACAGACAGACCTCTCCCTTTATTACAGACAGACCTCTCCCTCTATTACAGACAGACCTCTCCCTTTATTACAGACATACCTCTCCCTTTATTACAGACAGACCTCTCCCTTTATTACAGACAGACCTCTCCCTTTATTACAGACAGACCTCTCCCTTTATTACAGACAGACCTCTCCCTTTATTACAGACAAACCTCTCCCTCTATTATGGACAAACCTCTCCCTTTATTACAGACAGACCTCTCCCTTTATTACAGACAGACCTCTCCCTCTATTACAGACAGACCTCTCCCTTTATTACGGACAGACCTCTCCCTTTATTACAGACAGACCTCTCCCTTTATTACAGACAGACCTCTCCCTTTATTACAGACAGACCTCTCCCTTTATTACAGACAGACCTCTCCCTTTATTACAGACAGACCTCTCCCTTTATTACAGACAGACCTCTCCCATTATTACAGACAGACCTCTCACTTTATTACAGACAGACCTCTCACTTTATTACAGACAGACCTCTCCCATTATTACAGACAGACCTCTCCCTTTATTACAGACAGACCTCTCCCATTATTACAGACAGAGCTCTCCACAAACAATAGCATGGCATTTTTTCACAGTAAAAGCTACTGTAAATTGGACAGTGCATTTATATTAACAGGAATTTAAGCTTTCAAATAATGAATGAAATCTATATAAGATACCGACATTTGTTGTTTCTCTAACATCTGTGATTGTGACACAAGGCGCTGCATGATTTACAACTGTCCTGTTGACGGGACGCCTATCCCTAACATTTAACAAATATGGAGCACACTGTGTTGTTTGGGACCTTCAAAGCTGCAGACATGTTCTGGTTCCCTTCCCCAGATCTGTGCCTCGACACACTCCTGTCTCGGAGCTCTTCGGACAATTCCTTCGACCCCATGACTTGGTTTTTGCTCTGACATACACAGTCAACTGTGGGAACTTATTTAGACAGATGTTTGCCTTTCCAGTTCATGTCCAATCAATTTAATTTACCACAGTTGGACTCCAATCAAGTTGTAGAAAAATCTCAAGGATGATCACTGGAAACAGGATGCAGCTGAGCTACATTTAGAGTCTCATAGCAAAAGGTCTGAATACATATGTAAATGTGTAAATGTTCTTGCTGAGGTCCTAATTCCGTTCTTGTTGAGGTCCTAAATCTGTTCTGAGGTCCTAAATCCGTTCTTGTTGAGGTCCTAAATCTGTTCTTGCTGAGGTCGTAAATCCGTTCTGGGGTCCTAAATCTGTTCTGAGGTCCTAAATCTGTTCTTGTTGAGGTCCTAAATCTGTTCTTGTTGAGGTCCTAAATCTGTTCTGGGGTCCTAAATCTGTTCTTGTTGAGGTCCTAAATCTGTTCTGGGGTCCTAAATCTGTTCTTGTTGAGGTCCTAAATCTGTTCTGGGGTCCTAAATCTGTTCTTGTTGAGGTCCTAAATCTGTTCTGAGGTCCTAAATCTGTTCTGAGGTCCTAAATCTGTTCTGAGGTCGTAGAAGTGGTGGATGTCACAGTGCATCTTTGTCAGA
>NC_088401.1:14942997-14950497 GCF_034236695.1 Oncorhynchus nerka | reverse complement strand
AGCTCCAATCATCTCCACACTGTGTGTTGGGATTGTAGATCCCAGCAGGAGATCAGAGAGGTCCCCTCTGGAAGGAACTGACAGTCATGTGACCTCTCTTTCTGTGGTATTGATGGGATAACACAATGGAGACTTTGTAATTGTTCATACACAAGCACTGTTATGCTCACACACAACAGGGCAACATTACATATCCTTCCCACTCTGCTGTGTTCCAGCCCAGCTTTCCTGGTGTGTTTCATCATTACCGTGCGTTTGTCAGTTATAAAGAGATATATTTCACATGGTTTTCATGTTTAATTCAGCATCCATCAATCTGAAGAGAGAGGGAGAGAGGTAAGGAGAGACAGAGAGAGGGAGTGGATATACCACAAAGGATGTGGGTGTGAGTGTGCGTCTGTTCGCGTGCGTCTGTACGTGCGTGTCTGTGCATGTCTTTGCGTGTGTGCGTGTGTGAGTGTGTGTCTGTGCGTGTGCGTCTGTTCGCGTGCTGTTCGCGTGCGTCTGTTTGCGTGCGTCTGTGCGTGCGTGTCTGTGCATGTCTTTGCGTGTGTGCGTGTGTGAGTGTGTGTCTGTGCGTGTGCATCTATGTGTATATGTGTGTGTGTGTGCCAGTGGAGAATCCTACTGAGCATTGGTGAAGTCCATATTACTGGGATGTGGTGGTGGTAGTACTATCGACTCCCTAGAATTACACATTCAGTGTATCGTGGGAGACAGAGAGCAACACAGGGAAAGAGACACACACACAGAGAGAGAGCGAGAGAGAGAGAGAGAGAGGAGGGAGAGGGAGAGAGAGAGAGAGAGAGAGAGACTGAGAGAGAGAGAGAGAGAGAGAGAGAGAGAGAGAGAGAGACTGCAGAGAGAGAGAGAGAGACTGGAGAGAGAGAGACTGCAGAGAGAGTGCAGAGAGAGAGAGTGGAGAGAGAGAGAGAGAGACTGCAGAGAGAGAGACAGAGACTGCAGAGAGAGAGAGAGAGAGGCTGCAGAGAGAGAGAGAGACTGCAGAGAGAGAGAGAGACTGCAGAGAGAGAGAGACTGCAGAGAGAGAGAGAGACTGCAGAGAGAGAGAGAGAGAGTGCAGAGAGAGCAAGAGAGAGAGAGAGCGAGAGAGAGAGAGAGAGAGTGCAGAGAGAGCGAGAGAGAGAGAGACTGCAGAGAGAGAGAGAGTGGAGAGAGAGAGAGAGAGACTGCAGAGAGAGAGAGAGAGAGAGAGAGACTGCAGAGAGAGAGAGAGAGAGAGAGAGAGAAGAGAGCAGAGAGAGAGAGAGAGAGAGAGAGACTGCAGAGAGAGAGAGGGAGAGAGACTGCAGAGAGAGAGAGAGACTGCAGAGAGAGAGAGAGAGAGAGAGACTGCAGAGAGAGAGAGAGAGAGAGACTGCAGAGAGAGAGAGAGAGAGACTGAGAGAGAGAGAGAGCAGAGAGAGGGAGAGAGACTGCAGAGAGAGGAAGAGAGAGAGAGAGACTGCAGAGAGAGAGAGAGAGAGAGAGACTGCAGAGAGAGAGAGAGAGACTGCAGAGAGAGAGAGAGAGAGAGAGAGAGAGAGAGAGCGAGAGAGAGAGAGAGAGAGAGAGAGAGAGTGAGTGCAGAGAGAGAGAGAGAGACTGCAGAGAGAGAGAGAGAGAGAGACTGCAGAGAGAGAGAGACTGCAGAGAGAGAGAGACTGCAGAGAGAGAGAGATACTGCAGAGAGAGAGAGACTGCAGAGAGAGAGAGAGAGTGCAGAGAGAGCAAGAGAGAGAGCGAGAGAGAGAGAGAGAGTGCAGAGAGAGCAGAGAGAGAGAGAGAGAGAGAGAGAGAGAGACTGCAGAGAGAGAGAGTGAGAGAGAGAGAGAGACTGAGAGAGAGAGACTGCAGAGAGAGAGCAGAGAGAGAGAGAGAGAGAGAGACTGCAGAGAGAGAGAGAGAGAGAGAGAGAGCAGAGAGAGAGAGAGAGAGAGAGAGAGACTGCAGAGAGAGAGAGAGAGAGAGAGAGAGACTGCAGAGAGAGAGAGACTGCAGAGAGAGAGCGAGAGAGAGACTGCAGAGAGAGAGAGAGAGAGAGAGAGAGAGAGAGAGAGAGAGAGAGACTGCAGAGAGAGAGAGAGAGAGAGAGAGAGAGAGCAGAGAGAGAGAGACTGCAGAGAGAGAGAGAGAGAGAGAGAGAGAGAGAGAGAGAGAGAGAGAGAGAGAGAGAGAGAGAGAGAGAGAGAGAGAGAGAGAGAGAGAGACTGCAGAGAGAGAGAGTGGAGAGAGAGAGAGAGACTGCAGAGAGAGAGAGACTGCAGAGAGAGAGAGAGGGAGAGAGACTGCAGAGAGAGAGAGACTGCAGAGAGAGAGCGAGAGAGAGAGAGAGACTGCAGATAGTCTGAGAGAGAGAGAGAGAGAGAGAGAGAGAGAGACTGCAGAGAGAGAGAGAGAGAGACTGCAGAATTGGAGAGAGAGAGAGATAGAGAGAGAGATATACAGACATGAGAGAGAGAGAGAGGGAGAGAGACTGCAGAGAGGGAGAGAGACTGCAGAGAGAGAGATATAGATACTGCAGAGAGAGAGAGAGACTGCAGAGAGAGAGTGCAGAGATATAAGAAGAGTGAGAGAGAGAGAGAATAGTGCAGAGAGAGCCTCAGACCTAGAATCTGAAGTCAAACACCTATTGTTTCAAATCAAATGTTATTTGAAATGCAGATAGACAACAGTGAAATACTGCAGAGAGCCTTTAGACCAGAAATGATTTAGAGAGAGAAAGAAAACCAAGACGTACTAATAAACAGAGAGAGAATAGGGAGAGAGACTGCAGGGGTACCAGTAGGGAGAGACTGCAGAGAGAGGGTAGAGAGAGTCAATGTGGAGGCTATATAGAGAGGGACTGTACAGAGTCAATGTGGAGGCAGATATAGCAGGGGAGACCGGTACAGAGTCAATGAGGCTATATACAGGAGTGCAGAGTCAATGAGAGGGGGCTACGGACAGAGTCAATGAGGAGATATACAGGGAGACTGCAGAGTCAATGAGAGGCTGCAGACAGGGAGTACCGAGTACAGAGTCAATGTGGAGGCTATATACAGGGGTACTGCACAGAGTCAATGTGGAGGCTACTAGACAGGGGGTACAGAGACAGAGTCAATGTGGAGGCTAGAGACAGGGGAGAGGACTCAAGAGAGAGGCTGCAGAGAGGGACCGGTACAGAGTCAATGTGGAGGCTATATACAGGGGGTACTGGACTGCAGAGTCAAGTGGAGGCTATACTGCAGAGGAGAGACTGCAGAGTCAATGAGGAGAGAGACAGGGGGGTACTGCAGAGTCAATGTGGAGGCTATATACAGGGGGTACCGCAGAGTCAGATGTGGAGGCTATATGCAGAGAGAGAGAGAGGTACAGAGTCAATGTGGAGGCTATATACAGGGTGTACTGCAGAGAGAGGAGGCTAGAGAGAACTGCAGAGAGGCTAGAGGAGAGAGTCACTGTGGAGAGAGAGACAGGGAGTAGGTACAGAGTCAATGTGGAGGCTATATACAGGGAGAGAGACTGCAGAGTCAGTGGAGGCAATATACAGGGGGTAGAGAGACAGAGTCAATGTGGAGGCTAGAGACAGGGGTACTGCAGAGAGAGAGAGTGGAGGCTATATACAGGGAGTACCTGGTACAGAGTCAATGTGGAGGCTATATACAGAGAGTACCTGGTACAGAGTCAATGTGGAGACTGCAGAGAGGGGGTAGGGAGAGAGTCAATGTGGAGGCTATATACAGGGGTACTGCAGGTACAGAGTCAATGAGGAGGCTATAGAGGGTGTACCTGCAGAGAGTCAGAGAGGAGGCTAGAGAGAGAGAGAGAGACTGCAGAGAGAGAGTCAATGTGGAGAGACTGCAGAGACAGGGAGACTGCAGAGTCAATGTGGAGGCTATATAGAGAGGGTACTGCAGAGAGTCAATGTGGAGGCTAGATACAGGGGGAGAGAGACTGCAGAGAGGAGAGACTGCAGAGTGGAGGCTATATACAGGGGTACCGGTACAGAGTCAATGTGGAGAGATATACAGGGGTACTGCAGAGTCAATGTGGAGACTATATACAGGGGGTACCGGTACAGAGTCAAGAGGAGGGATAGACAGAGACCAGTAGAGAGAGTCAATGTGGAGAGAGATACAGGGGACCGACTGCAGAGTCAAGGGAGATAACATAGAGGCATAACAGATTTGGAGTCAATGTGGAGTCTATAACAGCAGGGGCATTTCCTCATTGAAAACAGAGTCAATGAGAATATGTCAAATTGGCTTTTTAGAGTCAAATTAGTCCATATACAGACCACAGAGTCAATGTACATCCAAATATACAGGGCCGTACCGTAGAGTCAGGGATGCATATACAGGGGGTACACTCTTCAGAGTCAATGTGGAGGCATATATAGGGGGTATATATATATAGAGTCAATGTGGAGGGCACTAGAATAGTCTGCAGGACCCGGCCTCATCCACCTAGAATCTGAAGTCAAACGCCTATTGTTTCAAATCAAATGTTATTTGTCAAATGCGCCATATACAACAGTGAAATACTTACTTACAAGCCTTTAACCAAAAATGATTTAAGAAGTTTAAAGAAAACCAAGTGTTAAGTACAAAATAATAAACAGCAGCAGTAAAATAACAATAGCAGTGCTATATACAGGGGGTACCGGTACAGAGTCAATGTGGAGACTATATACAGGGGGTACCGGTACAGAGTCAATGTGGAGGCTATATACAGGGGGTACCAGTACAGAGTCAATGTGGAGGCTATATACAGGGGGTACCAGTACAGAGTCAATGTGGAGGCTATATACAGGGGGTACCGGTACAGAGTCAATGTGGAGGCTATATACAGGGGGTACTGGTACAGAGTCAATGTGGAGGCTATATACAGGGGGTACCGGTGCAGAGTCAATGTGGAGGCTATATACAGGGGTACCGGTGCAGAGTCAATGTGGAGGCTATATACAGGGGTACCGGTACAGAGTCAATGTGGAGGCTATATACAGGGGGTACCGGTACAGAGTCAATGTGGAGGCTATATACAGGGGTACCGGTACAGAGTCAATGTGGAGGCTATATACAGGGGGTACCGGTACAGAGTCAATGTGGAGGCTATATACAGGGGGTACCGGTACAGAGTCAATGTGGAGGCTATATACAGGGAGTACCGGTACAGAGTCAATGTGGAGGCTATATACAGGGGGTACCGGTACAGAGTCAATGTGGAGGCTATATACAGGGGGTACCGGTACAGAGTCAATGTGGAGGCTATATACAGGGGTACCGGTGCAGAGTCAATGTGGAGGCTATATACAGGGGGTACCGGTGCAGAGTCAATGTGGAGGCTATATACAGGGGGCTACCGGGGGTACAGAGTCAATGTGGAGGCTATATACAGGGGGTACCGGTACAGAGTCAATGTGGAGGCTATATACAGGGGGTACCGGTACAGAGTCAATGTGGAGGCTATATACAGGGGGTACCGGTACAGAGTCAATGTGGAGGCTATATACAGGGGGTACCGGTGCAGAGTCAATGTGGAGGCTATATACAGGGGGTACCGGTGCAGAGTCAATGTGGAGGCTATATACAGGGGTACCAGTACAGAGTCAATGTGGAGGCTATATACAGGGGTACTGGTACAGAGTCAATGTGGAGGCTATATACAGGGGTACCGGTGCAGAGTCAATGTGGAGGCTATATACAGGGGGTACCGGTGCAGAGTCAATGTGGAGGCTATATACAGGGGGTACCGGTGCAGAGTCAATGTGGAGGCTATATACAGGGGGTACCGGTGCAGAGTCAATGTGGAGGCTATATACAGGGGGTACCGGTGCAGAGTCAATGTGGAGGCTATATACAGGGGGTACCGGTGCAGAGTCAATGTGGAGGCTATATACAGGGGGTACCGGTGCAGAGTCAATGTGGAGGCTATATACAGGGGGTACCGGTGCAGAGTCAATGTGGAGGCTATATACAGGGGGTACCAGTACAGAGTCAATGTGGAGGCTATATACAGGGGGTACCAGTACAGAGTCAATGTGGAGGCTATATACAGGGGGTACCAGTACAGAGTCAATGTGGAGGCTATATACAGGGGGTACCAGTACAGAGTCAATGTGGAGGCTATATACAGGGGGTACCAGTACAGAGTCAATGTGGAGGCTATATACAGGGGGTACCAGTACAGAGTCAATGTGGAGGCTATATACAGGGGGTACCGGTGCAGAGTCAATGTGGAGGCTATATACAGGGGGTACCGGTGCAGAGTCAATGTATGTGTGTACCGGTTAGTCAAGGTAATAGAGGTAATATGTATATGGAGGGAGAGTTAAAGTGACTATGCATAGATAATAAACAGAGAGTAGCAGCAGAGTTAAAGAGGGGCCTGGGTAGGCCTTTGATTAGCTGTTCTCGAGTCTTATGGCTTTGGGGTAGAAGCTGTTAAGAAGCCTTTTTGACCTCAATTTGGCGCTCCGGTACCGCTTGCCGTGTGGTAGCAGAGAGAAGCAATCCAGGACTAGGGTGAATTTTGACAATTTTTAGGGCCTTCCTCTGACACCGCCTGGTATAGAGGTCCTGGATGGCATGACAGCACCGTCAAAGAGAATGGGGTCGTGCTCTGTCATCCTTTTCCTGTAGTCCACAATAATCTCCTTTGTTTTGATCACGTTGATGGAGAGGTTGTTGTTCTGGCACCACGCGGCCAGGTCTTGAACATCTATAGACTGTCTCATCGTTGTTGGTGATCAGGCCTATCACTGTTGTGTCATCAGCAAACTTGATGATGGTGTTTGAGTCGTGCCTGGCATGCAGTCATGAGTGGACATGGAGTACAGGAGGGGCCTGAGCACGCACCCCTCAGAGGCCCCGGTGTTGAGGATCAGCGTGGTGGATGTATTGTTACCTACCCGTACCACCTGGGGGCAACCCGTCAGGAAGTCCAGGATCCAGTTGCAGAGGGAGGTGTTTAGTCCCAGGGTCCTTAGCTTAGTGATGAGCTTAGAGGGCACTATGATGTTGAACACAGAGCTGTATTCAATGAATAGCATTCTCACATAGGTGTTCCTTTTGTCCCGATGGGAAAGGGCAGTGTTGGGTGCAATAGAGATTGCATCATCTGTGGATCTGTTGGGGTGGAGTGTTTCTAGGGTTCTATGCAAATTAGAGTGGTTCTAGGGTTTCTGGGATAATAGTTTCAAAGTGAGCCATGACCAGCCTTTCAAAGCACTTCATGGCTACAGACTTGAGTGCTTCGGGTCCGTAGTCCTTTAGGCAGGTTACCTTAGTGTTCTTGGGCACAGGGACTATGGTGGTCTGCTTAAAACATATTGGTATTACAGACTCAGTCAGGGACAAGTTGAAAATATCAGTGAAGACACCTACCAGTTGGTCAGCGTATGCTGGGAGTACACGTCCTGGTAATCCGTCTGCGAATGTTGACCTGTTTAAAGCTCTTACACACATCGGCTACGGAGAACATGATCATACAGTCGTCCGGAACAGCTGATACTCTAAT
>NC_088401.1:14890497-14937997 GCF_034236695.1 Oncorhynchus nerka | reverse complement strand
CCCTAACCCACCCTGCTACCCACTCCACACCAGAGATAATAGCATCACCCTAACCCACCCTGCTACCCACTCCACACCAGAGATAATAGCATCACCCTAACCCCCCCTGCCTCCCACTCCACACCAGAGATAATAACATCACCCTAACCCACCCTGCTACCCACTCCACACCAGAGATAATAGCATCACCCTAACCCACCCTGCTACCCACTCCACACCAGAGATAGTAGCATCACCCTAACCCACCCTGCTACCCACTCCACACCAGAGATAGTAGCATCACCCTAACCCACCCTGCTACCCACTCCACACCAGAGATAATAGCATCACCCTAACCCACCCTGCTACCCACTCCACACCAGAGATAGTAGCATCACCCTAACCCACCCTGCTACCCACTCCACACCAGAGATAATAGCATCATCCTAACCCACCCTGCCTCCCACTCCACACCAGAGATAATAGCATCACCCTAACCCACCCTGCTACCCACTCCACACCAGAGATAATAGCATCACCCTAACCCACCCTGCTACCCACTCCACACCAGAGATAATAGCATCACCCTAACCCCCCCTGCCTCCCACTCCACACCAGAGATAATAGCATCACCCTAACCCACCCTGCTACCCACTCCACACCAGAGATAATAACATCACCCTAACCCACCCTGCTACCCACTCCACACCAGAGATAGTAGCATCACCCTAACCCACCCTGTTACCCACTCCACACCAGAGATAAAAACATACAACCTGTTTGCTGTTTAATTTCAATGTGACTAACATTATTGATACAGCAATAGGGTAAGCTCAAGGTGGTTGGTGCATGTATTTTTGTTAACAACAGCTTTTATATGATCTGTACTATTAAGGAAGTCTCAAGGTTCTGCTTTGAAAGGCTGGTTGTGGCTCAACACCATCATATCAGACACCCTGGACCCACTTCAATTCGCATACCTCCCCAACAGATCCAGAGATGATGCATTCTCTATTGCACTCCACACTGCCTTTTCCCACCTGGCAAAAAAAGGAACACCTACGTGAGAATGCTGTTCAATTACTACAGCTCAGCATTCAATACCATTGTGCCCTCCAAGCGTATCACTAAGGTAAGGGCCCTGGGACTAAACACCTCCCTCTGCCACTGGTTGCTGGACTTCCTGAGGGGATGCCCCCAGGGGGTGAGGGTAGGCAACAACACATCCGCCACTGTGAACCTCAACACGGGGACCCCTCAGGGGTGCATGCTTAGTCCTCTCCTGTACTCCCTGTTCACCCACGACTGTGTGGCACGGATGAAACACATCATTAAGGAGCTGATCATTGACTACAGGAAACGGATGGCCAAGCATGCTCCATTTCACATCGACGGGCTGTAGTGGAGCGGGTCAAGAGCTTCAAATTCCTCTGTATCCACATCACTAAGGATCTATCATGGTCCACACACACCATCACAGTGGTGAAGAGGGCACGACAACGCCTCTTCCCTCTCAGGAGGCTGAAAGAATTTGTCATGGACCCTCAGATCCTAAAAAAATTATACAGCTTCACCATTGAGAGCATCTTGACTGCCTGCACCACCGCCTGGTATGGCAACTGCTTGGCATCTGACCGCAAGGCACTACAGAGGGTAGTCCGGATGGCCCAGTACATCACTGGGGTTGAGCTTCCTGCCATTTAAGACCTCTATACCAGGTGGTGTCAGAGGAAGGCCCTAAAAATTGTCAAAGACTCCAGCCACCAAAGTCATGGACTGTTCTCTCTGCAACCTCACGGCAAGCAGTACCAATGCACCAAGTCTGGAACCAATAGGACTCAGTTTCTATACCCAAGCCATAAGACTGCTAAATAGTTAGTCTGAGTAGCTAATAGGTTTACAATTTAACTATCTGCATTGACCCTCTTTTGACTCATCACATACACTGCTGCTACTTGTTATACAATATGTACATAGCTACCTCAATTACCTCGTATCCCTGCACATCAACTCTATACTGGTACTCCCTGTATACAGCCAAATTATCGTTACTCATTGTGTATCTATTTTGACTTTTATTATAAAAATAAAAAATATTATATTGTGTGTCTGTTATATTGTTATATTTAATATTGTGTTATAACTAACCTATATTTTGAGTTGCACCTTATTTCAACCTACTTATCCCCTTTGGTTAAACCTAATACAAACTAATATTCCATGTAAATACAACACATTTTTTCATCTTGTTCCAAGTTTACTTTTGACTTTGGAATTACTTATCTAAATGTATTCAATTGGGTTACAAGCAATTGAGTCAATTCCCTGTAAATTAGTACATTAAGTTTGTTCAAGTTTGTGACTTGAATAATGTTTTCAAACTTATTATTTACAGAAAACCTTCACATTTAGTAACCACAATATCGTAACCAAGCAATGGCTATTAGATACCGATAGACTTCCAGTCATTGCGCTAACGCTAGTTAGCATTAGCTCGTGAAACTACCTCTAACATCCTTCACACTGGACACGAGAAATTGTATCCACGAGTTCATCTGACTTTTGGGAATTAGATATATGGCCCCGTTGCCAAAATCCCCAAGCATCCCTTTAACCTAGAAACCTCACTCTTTAGTATCACATGCACATCGTATCGTTACAGATGCTGGCAGTGTTAAAGGTTGAGATTAAATAACGACTACAATAGACAGGAATAAATGGAATGACATTCACTCTCACGGGTGGGCAAAAATATGCCCTCAAAAAGCCACGCCATCAACTCTTCTAATAGGTAGGCTGCCACTACATTGCCATCACTGCATGTGCATGAGGTTTGGTGATGGCAATGTAGTGGCAGCAACCTATCAGAAGAGTTGAAGTCGTCGTGGCTTATTGAGGGCTTTCAGTTTGTTATTTAAGAAGCTTTCATTCAATTCAAACAATCACATCGATCTAAAACATTGCTGTTTTATTTCAGACAATTTGAATAGAATACTGATCATTCCAATCAGTAAAGCACTTCAGTCCCACTTTTTACTGTGTGTGTGTGTGTGTGTGTGTGTGTGTGTGTGTGTGTGTGTGTGTGTGTGTGTATTTACGCATGTGATGCTACATTTTGATTGGCTAGCGGGATCCTGACACCTTACCATGAGTCAGTTCAGCGAGAGCACAGTGTGTCACTGTCACTGTGTGTGTTTTGTCTGGGGAATGGGACACCACATGATACACTGAGATCTGCAGAAGAGCTGTCATCATTATTCAGTAAGAGGGCTTGTTCAGAGCAGTGGGGGTGTGTGTGAGTGTCGTGTACAGGGTCATATGGTTTATGTATGACTGTGGGAAAATCTAAATGAAAATTGAGGCACAATTTTGAGCTCTGTGAGCTAAGGGACATTTTATTTAAAAAATAAACTATTTTGTAAATTACAAAAATTACACCAAATACAAACATACTGTACACTTATGTGCAAACAACTAACAAATGCAGACAAGCAACAACTGCATCTCCTATTTCCAGACACACATTCCCACACCCCCATCCCTAGTGTCATACCCCCATCCCTAGTGCCACACCCCCATCCCTAGTGTCATACCCCCATCCCTAGTGTCATACCCCGATCCCTAGTGTCACACCCCCATCCCTAGTGTCACACCCCCATCCCTAGTGTCATACCCCCATCCCTAGTGTCATACACCCATCCCTAGTGTCATACCCCCATTCCTAGTGTCACACCCCCATCCCTAGTGTCAAACCCCCATCCCTAGTGTCATACCCCATCCCAAGTGTCATACCCCCATCCCTAGTGTCATACCTCTATCCCTAGTGTCACACCCCATCCCTAGTGCCACACCCCTATCCCTAGTGTCATACCCCCATCCCTAGTACCACACCCCCCATCCCTAGTGTCACACCCCCATCGCTAGTGTCACACCCCTATCCCTAGTACCACACCCCCATCCCTAGTGTCACACCCCATCCCTAGTGTCACACCCCATCCAGTGTCACACCCCTATCCCTTGTGTCACACCCCCATCCCTAGTGTCACACCCCCATCCCTAGTGTCATACCCCCCCCCCATCCCTAATGTCACACCCCATCCCTAGTGTCACACCCCCATCCCTAGTACCATCCCTAGTGTCACACCCCCATCCCTAGTGTCACACCCCATCCCTAGTACCACACCCCCATATCCCTAGTACCACACCCACCCCTATCCCTAGTACCACACCCCCATCCCTAGTGTCACACCCCCATCCCTAGTGTCATACCCCCATCCCTAGTGTCACACCCCCATCCCTAGTGTCATACCCCCATCCCTAGTGTCACACCCCCATCCCTAGTGTCATACCCCCATCCCTAGTGTCATATCCCCATCCCTAGTACCACACCCCCATCTCTAGTGCCACACCCCCATGTCTAGTGCCATACCCCCATCCCTTGCTCCACACACACATCCCTAGTGCCACACCCCCATCCCGAGTGACACACTCCCATCTTTAGTGCCACACCCCCATGTCTAGTGCCACACCCCCATCCCTAGTGCCACACCCCCATCTCTAGTGCCACACCCCCATCACTACTGCCTACATTATTGTTTTCCACGTGGCCTGAAATTAGGCTCCCTAGTGACGCAGCGGTCTAAGACAATGCATCTCAGTGCTAGGGTCGTCACTACAGACCCTGGTTCGCTTCCGGGCTGTATCACAACCAGCCGTGATCGGGAGTCCCATAGTGTGACGCACAATTGGCGCCGAATTGTCATTCGGGTTATTGTTTAGCCGTGGTTCGTCCGTCATTGTAAAATAAGAATTTGTTCTAACTTGTCTACTTAAATAAAGTTTAAATTGAGCATTTTTACCCATTAGTTTGTTTTATCAGTCGCCCATGCTATTTCAATTATACATCAATTGATTTTTCCTTTATGTTAATGACGGCAGATTGATTGATTTCCAAGTTTTTAGTGTGCTTTTTTTCAAGATGAGTGATGAGAAGAGAATCGTCCTGCCCATTGGGTAAAAAAATAATTATATATCTCACTACACCCTCATATTCCATGTCTTTATATATGCAGACAGACGGATTAAAAGTATGTTTACATTGTAATACTTCTGAAAGCCAACTTTCTAGCTCCGCCCATAACTTTTGGACTTCATAGCATTCCCAGAATGCATATGGATTATTGAGTCATTGTTAATTTTATACTTAATACATGACTCTGCTATTGTGCTGTTGAATTTCTGAATATCATCTCGTGTAATAAATTCTATACATTAGTTTATATTGGATTAAGCATTTATGGTAACTGTAATTTCATTACTTATGTTCCAGCTTTCCTTCCATCTTGTCCCAAGATCAGTTATTTTTAAGTCAAGTCTTGGTTCCAATAGTTTATATTTCGTTTCTAAGAGATTGTCAGGTGGATAGGCTCTCTACAAAGGTTTTTGTATATCTTACCTATCATATGAACATCCTTTTCTGACTCTAATAACAATCCTTCAAGGTTGCTCCTGTGATGTCCAAAACAAATGGAAGCGAAGGGCCATTTACATTCACATCCTATATGAGATCGAATATCAAGCCACTTTTTACACTCCTTGTACCTAGGAGATGACTCTTTCTTCAGCGTTGCTCTACACTGAGTAAACAAAACATCCAGAACACATGCTCTTTCCATTACTCTCCAGGTGAATCCAGGTGAAAGCTATGATCCCTTATTGATGTCACCTGTTAAATCCAATTTGATCAGTGTAGATGAAGGGGAGGAGACAGGGTAGGATTTTTAAGGCTTGAGACAATTGAGACATGGATTGTGTATATGTGCCATTCAGAGGGTGAATGGGCAAGACAGAATACTTAAGTGCCTTTGAACGAAGTCTGGTAGTAGGTGCCAGGCGCACCAGTCTGTGTCAAGAACTGCAATGCTGCTGGGTTTTTCACACTGTGTATCAAGAATGGTCCCCCACCCAAAGAACATTCAGCAAACTTAACACAACTGTGGGACGCATTGGAGGAAACATGGGCCAGCACCCCTGTGGAACGCTTTTAGCATCTTGTAGAGTCAACATGGGCCAGCACCCCTGTGGAACGCTTTTAGCATCTTGTAGAGTCAACATGGGCCAGCATCCCTGTGAAACGCTTTTAGCATCTTGTAGAGTCAACGTGGGCCAGCATCCCTGTGAAACGCTTTTAGCATCTTGTAGAGTCAACTTGGGCCAGCATCCCTGTGGAACACTTTTAGCATCTTGTAGAGTCAACTTGGGCCAGCATCCCTGTGGAACGCTTTTAGCATCTTGTAGAGTCAACATGGGCCAGCATCGCTTTGGAACGCTTTTAGCATCTTGTAGTGTCAACATGGGCCAGCATCCCTGTGGAACGCTTTTAGCATCTTGGAGAGTCAACGTGGGCCAGCATCCCTTTGGAACACTTTTAGCATCTTGTAGAGTCAACATGGGCCAGCATCCCTGTGGAACGCTTTTAGCATCTTGTAGAGTCAACATGGGCCAGCGTCCCTGTGGAACACTTTTAGCATCTTGTAGTGTCAACATGGGCCAGCATCCCTGTGGAACGCTTTTAGCATCTTGTAGAGTCAACGTGGGCCAGCATCCCTTTGGAACACTTTTAGCATCTTGTAGAGTCAACGTGGGCTAGCATCCCTGTGGAACACTTTTAGCATCTTGTAGAGTCAACGTGGTCCAGCACCCCTGTGGAACACTTTTAGCATCTTGTAGAGTCAACTTGGGCCAGCATCCCTGTGGAACGCTTTTAGCATCTTGTAGAGTCAACATGGGCCAGCATCCCTGTGGAACGCTTTTAGCATCTTGTAGAGTCAACATGGGCCAGCATCCCTGTGGAACGCTTTTAGCATCTTGTAGAGTCAACATGGGCCAGCATCCCTGTGGAACGCTTTTAGCATCTTGTAGAGTCAACGTGGGCCAGCATCCCTTTGGAACACTTTTAGCATCTTGTAGAGTCAACGTGGGCCAGCATCCCTGTGGAACACTTTTAGCATCTTGTAGAGTCAACATGGGCCAGCACCCCTGTGGAACACTTTTAGCATCTTGTAGAGTCAACTTGGGCCAGCATCCCTGTGGAACGCTTTTAGCATCTTGTAGAGTCAACATGGGCCAGCATCCCTGTGGAACGCTTTTAGCATCTTGTAGAGTCAACATGGGCCAGCATCCCTGTGGAACGCTTTTAGCATCTTGTAGAGTCAACATGGGCCAGCATCCCTGTGGAACGCTTTTAGCATCTTGTAGAGTCAACATGGGCCAGCATCCCTGTGGAACGCTTTTAGCATCTTGTAGAGTCAACGTGGGCCAGCATCCCTTTGGAACACTTTTAGCATCTTGTAGAGTCAACGTGGGCCAGCATCCCTGTGGAACACTTTTAGCATCTTGTAGAGTCAACATGGGCCAGCACCCTGTGGAACACTTTTAGCATCTTGTAGAGTCAACTTGGGCCAGCATCCCTGTGGAACGCTTTTAGCATCTTGTAGAGTCAACATGGGCCAGCATCCCTGTGGAACGCTTTTAGCATCTTGTAGAGTCAACATGGGCCAGCATCCCTGTGGAACGCTTTTAGCATCTTGTAGAGTCAACATGGGCCAGCATCCCTGTGGAACGCTTTTAGCATCTTGTAGAGTCAACGTGGGCCAGCATCCCTGTGGAACGCTTTTAGCATCTTGTAGAGTCAACGTGGGCCAGCATCCCTGTGGAACGCTTTTAGCATCTTGTAGAGTCAACATGGGCCAGCATCCCTGTGGAACGCTTTTAGCATCTTGTAGAGTCAACATGGGCCAGCATCCCTGTGGAACGCTTTTAGCATCTTGTAGAGTCAACGTGGGCCAGCATCCCTGTGGAACACTTTTAGCATCTTGTAGAGTCAACGTGGGCCAGCATCCCTGTGGAACGCTTTTAGCATCTTGTAGAGTCAACGTGGGCCAGCATCCCTGTGGAACGCTTTTAGCATCTTGTAGAGTCAACGTGGGCCAGCATCCCTGTGGAACGCTTTTAGCATCTTGTAGAGTCAACGTGGGCCAGCATCCCTGTGGAACACTTTTAGCATGAGTCCATGCCCAACAAATTGAGGCTCTTCAGAGTGTAATTGTTCTGTTGTAGTGAATGGATGTGGAGAGAGACGTTAGACCGTAGCCTGGATATGACAGTGTGATACAAAATAAACCTGAGGCTATTGTAAGGCAGAGACTAGGGACACCAGGGAGCTTATTTCATAAAGAGTTAGACACATCCTTTGTCTTCTGCTGTTATTCTGTCATTCTGCCTCAAAGAAAGAAGGAGAGAGAGACCACAGGGAGATAAAAGGTAGAGAAGGAGAAGAAGGGAGACCGATAAATGAGAGAAGAAAATTAGACAGGAGATAGAGAGGTCAAAGAGAAAGAGAGAGAGGAGAATAAAAATAGTGAGGAGGAGGAGATGGAGGAGACGAATGATGATGATGAAGGAGAGAGCTAGATGGAGATGAAGGTGAGAGGAGAGTAGAGAGAAAGAGAGAGATAGAGGAGGAGATGAATGAGTGAGAGAGAGAGAGAGAGAGAGAGAGAGAGAGAGAGAGAGAGAGAGAGAGAGACAGAGAGAGAGAGAGAGAGAGAGAGAGACAGAGAGAGAGAGAGAGAAAGAGAGAGAGAGAGGAGATGGAGGAGAGAGAGATGAAAAAATGAAGGTGAGAGAACGAGAGAGATAGAGGAGGAGATGAAGGAGGGAGAGATAGAGAGAGGACACCACTGTTGGCCCAGGGGTAATTTCCTCTCCACATGAGAAGTGCATGCTGGGATATGGAATCACCTCCAGGGGAGGGTAATGATGCATCGCTAGAACCTTGGCCCTGAGGAGCTGTGTGTGAGTGTGTGTCTGTTCCTTCGCTGTGTGTTCTAAGTAAATCACCCGTTGTGGTTATTTCTCCCTGTCTGAGTGGTCGCTATCTGTGTGTGTCTGTCCCTTCCATGTGTGAGCGTCTGTATGCGTCTGTACACGTGTGTATGTGTGACCTTGGCGATAAGGAGCCATTCTTCTAGCTATCTTCTCTTATGATGATGATGATGTGGTTTACCGTGAGGCCTGGACAGAGGACAGAATCTGGGGGGGGTGGGGGGGGGGTGGGGGGTGGGGGGGGACAAGTTAACCACATGGTCATATAAACATGGCAAATATGATTTTACTCATGGTGAAAATGTGATTCTGAAACGATGAAGTGACGATAGTGACACTTGTGATGATTGTTGTAAATTCGCTGAAAATGCTGATTGCTGACGATAAGTTGAGCAGTTTGACACAGATGACTTTGTCACCATCGTTGCTTTCTGTAACTTGACAGTTGAACAGAAGTGATTAGTGAGACTCTTGACTGCAGCATGATTCACTGTGGAGTGTTTTGTTTTTGAAATCATCTGTTGAAAGAGGGAGAGGGGAGGGAGATGAGAGGGAGAGGGAAAGGGGAGGGAAATGGGAGAGGAGAGGGAAAGGGGAGGGAAATGGGAGGGGAGGGAGATGAGAGGGAGAGGGGAGGGGAGGGAGATGAGAGGGAGAGGGAAAGGGGAGGGGGAGGGGAGGGAGATGAGAGGGAGGGGAGGGGAGGGGATGGGAGGGAAAGGGGAGGGAGAGGGGAGAGAGATGGGAGGGGAGGAGACGGAGAGGGGAGGAAGATGGGACGGAGAGGAGAGGGAGAGGGGAGGGAGATGGGAGAGGAGAGGGAAAGGGGAGGGAAATGGGAGGGGAGGGAGATGAGAGGGAGAGGGGAGGGAGGGAGATGGGAGGGAAAGGGGAGGGAGAGGGGAGGGAGATGGGAGGGGGAGGAGACGGAGACGGAGAGGGGAGGGAGATGGAGAGGAGAGGAGAGGATAGGAGAGGGGAGGGAGATGGGAGTGAGAGGGGAGGGAGAGGGGAGGGAGAAGAAAGGGAGATGATATGGCACAAATTGAGAAAAAAGACAAATCATCACACAGAAACAGAACAGAAGACAAGTACATATTTGTTGCTTTCATTGTTGAAAGGTGTTCTCTCCTGTCTCAACTTCTCTCTCTCTCTCTCTCTCTCTCTCTCTCTCTCTCTCTCTTCTCTTTCTCTCTCTCTCTCTCTCTCTCTCTCTCTCTCTCTCTCTCTCTCTCTCTCTCTCTCTCTCGCTCTCTCTCTCTCCATCCAAATAGCGGCAGATGTTCATGTGAATATTCTAAAATCTGCAAAAAAACAATATGCACATTTTCAAACTGACTTGTTGCAGATAAAAGGCTGTGTGTGGACTAATTTTGGGGAGGCATTATACAGCTCTTATTGGCACATGCGCTCTTGAAAACAGCGCGCTGTTGGTTAGTGAGCACGTATAGCCTACATGATGAGATAACTATGGACAAAATAGCGAGATTATGTTTTTTGGTCAAACAGCAGTCAAGCATCCATCATCATGTCAACAGAAAAAGACCCTCAATATTTATTTGAAAGGTGCATCAAGTTCATCACTTCCACCACCCTGTGAAGTTCATCACTTCCACCACCCTGTGAAGCTCATCACTTCCACCACCCTGTGAAGCTCATCACTTCCACCACCCTGTGAAGTTCATCACTTCCACCACCATGTGAAGTTCATCACTTCCACCACCCTGTGAAGTTCATCACTTCCACCACCCTGTGAAGTTCATCACTTCCACCACCCTGTGAAGTTCATCACTTCCACCACCCTGTGAAGTTCATCACTTCCACCACCCTGTGAAGCTCATCACTTCCACCACCCTGTGAAGTTCATCACTTCCACCACCATGTGAAGTTCATCACTTCCACCACCCTGTGAAGCTCATCACTTCCACCACCCTGTGAAGTTCATCACTTCCACCACCCTGTGAAGTTCATCACTTCCACCACCCTGTGAAGCTCATCACTTCCACCACCCTGTGAAGTTCATCACTTCCACCACCCTGTGAAGTTCATCACTTCCACCACCCTGTGAAGCTCATCACTTCCACCACCCTGTGAAGCTCATCACTTCCACCACCCTGTGAAGCTCATCACACACACACACACACACACACACCCCAACACCTAATCTATAACTTGTTGCGGTATAGGGTACTCAGTGTTAATATATGACTCAGCTACACACACACACACACACACACACACACACACACACACACACACACACACACACACACACACACACACACACACACACACACACACACTCTCTCTCTCACACACTTAACAAATCCACATCCTCTTGTGACATCGTATTAAAGGGGATTATTTAAATATGTCAGTTTAACAGAATCTCCACTTCTCTCCTCTCTTACTGTCTTCTCTTGGATTAAAGGAAAATGTGCAGCTCTCATGTTTAAGTAAAGTTCTGTATTGCCTAGGCAGCAGAAGGTAAGGTCAGGGAGTTGTATATCTTGTATGACAGGGATAGTTCACCCAAATTGCAAAATTACATATTGGTTTCCTTACGCTGTAAGCAGTCTATGGACAGATTCACTGTTTCAAACATTTACATCCAAAAGTATCTACAACACATTGTGAAGCCCACCAAGGTCACTTATAGATGATTTGAACAGGAGGCGGGAAAAATGCTAATATGAGACAGTGAGTTCCTTTCAGCAGTCTTCCTCTATGCGCTCCGTACATTAAGAGTTATTGTTTGATATCTTCCTCTATGCGCTCCGTACATTAAGAGTTATTGTTTGATATCTTCCTCTATGTGCGCTCCGTACATTAAGAGTTATTGTTTGATATCTTCCTCTATGCGCTCCGTACATTAAGAGTTATTGTTTGATATCTTCCTCTATGCGCTCCGTACATTAAGAGTTATTGTTTGATATCTTCCTCTATGCGCTCCGTACATTAAGAGTTATTGTTTGATATCTTCCTTAATATCAGTGAGTTGTATATGGTGTTTATTAGCCAGTCTTGAATCTGAAAGGGCACTAGACGTTAATATCAGTGAGTTGTATATTGTGTTTATTAGCCAGTCTTGAATCTGAAAGGGCACTAGACGTTAATATCAGTGAGTTGTATATTGTGTTAATTAGCCAGTCTTGAATCTGAAAGGGCACTAGACGTTAATATCAGTGAGTTGTATATTGTGTTTATTAGCCAGTATTGAAACACAGACAGGTGGGCTACCTGAGACATGAAACAGACAGGAGGGCTACCTGAGACATGAAACAGACAGGTGGGCTACCTGAGACATGAAACAGACAGGTTGGCTACATGAGACATGAAACAGACATGTAAATAAATCACTGGACAAGTTAATGGAAACTGATGATGGTGGAAGACACTTAGAGCTCTCTCCTTCTCTATATCTCTCATCCACTTAGAGCTCTCTCCCTCTCTATAACTCTCATCCACTTAGAGCTCTCTCCCTCTCTATAACTCTCATCCACTTAGAGCTCTCTCCTTCTCTATAACTCTCATCCACTTAGAGCTCTCTCCTTCTCTATAACTCTCATCCACTTAGAGCTCTCTCCTTCTCTATAACTCTCATCCACTTAGAGCTCTCTCCTTCTCTATAACTCTCATCCACTTAGAGCTCTCTCCTTCTCTATAACTCTCATCCACTTAGAGCTCTCTCATTCTCTATAACTCTCATCCACTTAGAGCTCTCTCCTTCTCTATAACTATCATCCACTTAGAGCTCTCTCCCTCTCCTCTCTCATCCACTTAGAGCGCTCTCCTTCTCTATAACTATCATCCACTTAGAGCGCTCTCTCCACTCTCTCATCCACTTCGAGCTCTCTCCCTCACCTTCTCTCTCTATAACTCTCACCCATTTGGGCTCTCCCTCTCCTTCTCTATCTATAACTCTCATCCACTTAGAGCTCTCCCTCTCCTTCTCTCTCTCATCCACTTAGAGATATCCCTCTCGTTCTCTCTCATCCACTTAGAACACTCTTCCTCTCTCTCTCATCCACTTAGAGCTTTCTCCTTCTCTCTAACTCTCTCTATAACTCTCATCCACTTAGAACACTCTCCTTCTCTCTCTCATCCACTTAGAGCTCTATCTCTCTCTCTCATCCTCTTAGCTCCCTCTACTTCTCCTTCTCTCTCTCCTTCTCCCTATCTCTCTATCTCTCTCTCATCCACTTAGAGCACTCTCCTTCTCCCTCTCTCTTACTCTCTCTATAACTCTCATCCACTTAGAGCACTCTCCCTCTCTCTCTCTCTCCTTCTCTCTGTCCTTCTCTCTTACTCTCTCTCTATCTCTCTCTCTCTCCTTCTCTCTTACGCTCTCTAACTCTCTCTCTCCAACTCTCTCTCCTTCTCTCTTTCTCTCTATAACACGCTGTCCTCTCTCTCTCCTTCTCTCTCTATAACTCTCTCTCTCTATATATATATATAACTCTCTCTCTATCTCTCTCTCTCTCCTTCTCTCTTACGCTCTCTAACTCTCTCTCTCCAACTCTCTCTCCTTCTCTCTTTCTCTCTATAACACGCTGTCCTCTCTCTCTCCTTCTCTCTTTCTCTATAACTCTCTCTCCTTCTCTCTCACTCTCTCTCTCACTCTATAACTGTCTGTCTCTATATAACTCTCTCTCTCCTTCTCTGTCTATAACTCTCTCTTTCTCACTCTCTAACTCTCTCTCCTTCTCTCTCACTCTCTCTCAATTCAATTCAATTCAATTCAATTCAAGGGCTTTATTGGCATGGGAAACATGTGTTAACATTGCCAAAGCAAGTGAGGTAGATAATATACAAAAGTGAAATAAACAATACAAATTAACAGTAGACATTACACATACAGAAGTTTCAAAACAATAAAGACATTACAAATGTATATTTATATGTATACAGTGTTGTAACAATGTACAAATGGTTAAAGTACACAAGGGAAATAAATAAATATGGGTTGTATTTACAATGGTGTTTGTTCTTCACTGGTTGCCCTTTTCTCGTGGCAACAGGTCACAAATCTTGCTGCTGTGATGGCACACTGTGGAATTTCACCCAGTAGGTATGGGAGTTTATCAAAATTGGATTTGTTACAATTCTTTGTGGATCTGTGTAATCTGAGGGAAATATGTCTCTCTAATATGGTCATACATTGGACAGGAGGTTAGGAAGTGCAGCTCAGTTTCCACCTCATTTTGTGGGCAGTGAGCACATAGCCTGTCTTCTCTTGAGAGGCTATGCTCAATGAGTCTGTACATAGTCAAAGCTTTCCTTAATTTTGGGTCAGTCACAGTGGTCAGGTATTCTGCCGCTGTGTACTCTCTGTTTAGGGCCAAATAGCATTCTAGTTTGCTCTGTTTTTTTGTTAATTCTTTCCAATGTGTCAAGTAAGTATCTTTTTGTTTTCTCATGATTTGGTTGGGTCTAATTGTGCTGCTGTCTTGTGGCTCTGTAGGGTGTGTTTGTGTTTGTGAACAGAGCCCCAGGACCAGCTTGCTTAGGGGACTCTTCTCCAGGTTCATCTCTCTGTAGTTGATGGCTTTGTTATGGAAGGTTTGGGAATCGTTTCCTTTTAGGTGGTTATAGATTTTGATGGCTCTTTTCCTGATTTTGATAATTAGTGGGTATCGGCCTTATTCTGCATGCATTATTTGGTGTTCTACGTTGTACACTGAGGATATTTTTGCATAATTCTGCGTGCAGTATCAATTTGGTGTTTGTCCCATTTTGTGAAGTCTTGGTTGGTGAGCGGACCCCAGACCTCACAACCATAAAGGGCAATGGGCTCTATGACTGATTCAAGTATTTTTTTGCCAAATCCTAATTGGTATGTTGAAATTTATGTTCCTTTTGATGGCATAGAAGGCCCTTCTTGCCTTGTCTCTCAG
This sequence comes from Oncorhynchus nerka, assembly GCF_034236695.1. Classification (NCBI taxonomy): domain Eukaryota; kingdom Metazoa; phylum Chordata; class Actinopteri; order Salmoniformes; family Salmonidae; genus Oncorhynchus; species Oncorhynchus nerka. The sequence continues at coordinate 14,923,235 of NC_088401.1, read as the reverse complement.
ATCGTTCACAGCTTTGTGGAAGTTACCTGTGGCGCTGATGTTTAGGCCAAGGTATGTATAGTTTTTTGTGTGCTCTAGGGCAACAGTGTCTAGATGGAATTTGTATTTGTGGTCCTGGTGACTGGACCTTTTTTGGAACACCATTATTTTTGGTCTTACTGAGATTTACTGTCAGGGCCCAGGTCTGACAGAATCTGTGCATAAGATCTAGGTGCTGCTGTAGGCCCTCCTTGGTTGGGGACAGAAACACCAGATCATCAGCAAACAGTAGACATTTGACTTCGGATTCTAGTAGGGTGAGGCCGGGTGCTGCAGACTTCTCTAGTGCCCGCGCCAATTTGTTGATCTATATGTTGAAGAGGGTGGGGCTTAAGCTGCATCCCTGTCTCACCCCACGACCCTGTGGGAAGAACTTTGTGTGCTTTTTCCAATTTTAACCGCACACTTGTTGTTTGTGTACATGGATTTTATAATGTCGTATGTTTTACCCCCAACACCACTTTCCATCAGTTTGTATAGCAGACCCTCATGCCAAATTGAGTCGAAGGCTTTTTTGAAATCAACAAAGCATGAGAAGACTTTGCCTTTATTTTGGTTTGTTTGGTTGTCAATTAGGGTGTGCAGGGTGAATACCTGGTCTGTTGTACAGTAATTTGGTAAAAAGCCCATTTGACATTTGCTCAGTACATTGTTTTCATTGAGGAAATGTACGAGTCTGCTGTTAATGATAATGCAGAGGATTTTCCCAAGGTTACTGTTGACGCATATTCCACAAGGTTATCTCTCTCTCACTCTCTATAACTGTCTGTCTCTATATAACTATCTCTCTCTCTCCTTCTCTCTCTATAACTCTCTCTCGCAGTCTATAACTCTCTCTCATTCAATTCAATTTGCTTTTACTTTATTGGCATGACGTAACAATGTACATATTGCCAAAGCTTACCTTTGATATTTATAACATGAAAATAATAAGAATAAAAATTGTCAAGGGACAACAGTAACAACAATAACCAAGGGTCAAAATAACCATACATTCAACAATAACAATAAGCATAGAGGACATGTGTAGGTTGATTGGTCTGTCAGATACTGTCCCTCAACTTATGGCAGGCAGCAATGTAGTGTGCTGCCAACCCACAGCTCTCTGCGTCCTCCCCCAACAGGACGGGTAGCCTACTCTCATCGAGAGGTCGTCGAAACGTTGAATAAGGGATTCAAATTTGGGGAAATGACAGTCTCTAATTGCTTTATATTTTTGACATTTTGTCAGGAAATGCAGCTCCGTCTCAGGTTCTGCTGTTGTGCAGTGGTTGCACAGCCTTTCCTCTACAGGGAGCCAGGTTTTCCTGTGTCTACCCTCCTCAATGGCAAGGCTGTGCTCACTGAGCCTGTACTTTGTCAAGGTTTTTCTAAGGTTTTGATCAGTAACCATGGTCAAATAGTTAGCCACGGTGTACTGTTGATTTAGTGCCAGATAGCACTGCATTCTGCTTTGTGTTTGTGTTTCCCAATAAGCAATGTCGTTTTGTTTTGACTGTGTTGTAATTTGATTTATTCTGATTGATTGGATGTTCTGGTCCTGAGGCTTCAGTGTGATAGTAGAACAAGTTTGTGAAGTCAGCCCCAGGACCAGCTGGATGAGGGGACTGAGGCTTCAGTGTGTTAGTAGAACAGGTTTGTGAACTCAGCCCCAGGACCAGCTGGATGAGGGGACTGAGGCTTCAGTGTGTTAGTAGAACAGGTTTGTGAACTCAGCCCCTGGACCAGCTGGATGAGGGGACTCTTTTCTTTGCTCAGCTCTTGGCATTGCAGGGCTTGGTAATGATATGAGAGGGGGTCACTGTATTTTAGATGTTTCCAAAACTGAATTGCTATTTTTGAGTTTTTATTATTAATGGATATTGGCCTAATTCTGCCCTGCATGCATTGTTTGTAGTTTTCCTCTGGACATGTAGGAGAATCTTACAGAACTCTGCATGCAGGGATTTAATGGGGTGTTTGTCCCATTTGGTGAAACCTTGTTTTGCAAGTGGACTCCACACCTCGCTGAAATAAAGTGCAATTGGTTCAATGACACATTCAATTAGTTTAACCAAATTTTAATCGCTATTTCAATTTGAATTTGTTTTTTAATGGCGTAGAATGCAATGTGTGCTTTCTCTCTCAATTCATTCATTGCCTCATTAAGGTGTCCAGTTCAGCTTATGTTTACACCTAAGTAATTGTAATGTGTGCAGTACTCTATATATTTACACCTAAGTAATTGTAATGTGTGCAGTACTCTATATATTTTGTACCAATTGAGAACTTTGGTCTAATTCCCTGAGATCTGGATGTTCTCTGGAAAATCATTATTTTTGTCTTTTGTGGTGTTTTCTCTCTCTCTTTCTCTCTCTCTCTCTCTCTCTCTCTCTCTCTCTCTCACTCACTCCCTCTATAACTCTCTCTCTTTCTCTCTCTAACTCTCTCACTCTCTCTCTCTGTCTCTCTCTCTCCATCTCTTTCTCTCTCTTTCTCTAACTCTATCCTCTCTCCTCTCTTTTGCTCCTTCTCTCTCCTTCTCTCTCTCCTCTCTCTCCTCTCTCTCTGTCTTTTCTGCCCTCTGGGGTGTGTGGCCCCATAGGCTTCGATCTTATTCATCATCCTAACAATGTGCCAGTATGTGTGTGTATTTATGTGTGTGTATTTATGTGTGTGTATTTATGTGTGTGTGTGTGTGTGTGTGTGTGTGTGTGTGTGTAAAATCATCAACGGGTAGATGGGATGGAAGGAGGGAGGAAAAAGGGAGAGATGGATGGAGGGAATGACATGCTTGTGTGCAAGTTGTTTCATCTTAATCATCTCCACATAATGGCGGTGTGTGTATGTGTGTGTGTATTTGTGTGTGTGCATGCGTGTCTCAGCATTTGTGTGTGCGAGTGTGCACTGTCCATATGTGTACAGTAGTAGTGATGAGCGGTTATAATAATATATATATATATATATATATATATATATATACATTGACGTTTCCATTAAAGAACACCCTCTGTGTTGTGTTAGACAAGTAACTCTTTATCCACGATATAGCAGGGAGTGTAAAGCCTCTTATAGCAGAAGACTATGATCGATAATGCCACAATTTCTCCCAGCCAATGATAAGTCGTTTGTGTAAGTGCCGTGCATGATGAATGTCCAATAACTAGTGTACAGTATGAGCCTAAGTGAGTGTGTGTGAGTGCGTGCGCTCGCGTGTGTGAATGTGTGAGCTCATCCTTCATCGCTGGTCCTATCTAGAGATGATCTCAGATTTATAATGGGTTTGTCCAGTAGGACTATCGACTCAGTGTATAATGCTGCCGACAATTCCAAAGAGTGTTAAACTATCTCTTGAAACCCTATAATACAGTACAATATATACAGCGTTAGGTTTACTTACCTTTAACATCTATGAAAAACAACATGAACACACAAGTTGTGTGTTTTTGTATTCAGTACTGATTGTGTAACCATTCCCTTCCCAGTGCATTCAGAAAGTATTCAGACCCCTTCCCCCACATGTTGTTCTGTTACAGCCTTATTCTAAAATGGATTCAATAAAAACACATCCTCAACAATCGACACACAATACTTCAGAATGACAAAGCAAAAACAGGTTTCAGACTAGGACAAAGGTTTAGCTTCCAACAGGATAATGACCCTAAGCACACAGACAAGACAATGCAGGATTGGCTTCGGGACACGTCTCTGAATATCCTTGTGTGGCCCAGCCAGAGCCAGGACTTGAATATCTCTGGAGACCTGAAAATAGCTGTGCAGCGACGCTCCCTATCCAACCTGACAGAGCTTGAGAGGATCTGTAGAGACGAATGGGAGAAACTCCCCAAATACAGGTGTGCCAAGCTGGTAGTGTCATACCAAAGAAGACTTGAGGCTGTAATCGCTGCCAAAGGTGCCTCAAGAAAGTGCTGAATAAAGGGTCTGAATTCTTCTGTAAAACCTATTTTTGATTTGTCATTATGGTGTATTGTGTGTAGCTTGATGAGAGACAAAAATGTAATTGAAAACACTTTGAATAAGGCTGTAACGTAATACAATTTGGAAAACGTCAAGGGGTCTAAATACTTTCCAAATGCACTGAATATAAGAAGTGAGATGTCATTAATAGTAGTATTCCTCTCTCTCTCTCCCTGTCATCTCTCTCTCCCCGTCTTCTCTCCCTGGCTGGGTTTAGTCCTGGTTAATCCTTCTGAAGCACTTGAGCGGGGTGTGACGCATGCACACACAAACACACCTCAGTAGCGGTATCTACATGAATGCAGAGCTCTCTGCTCTATATGACTCAGAGAAGGAAGCCTTTGATCAGTGTAACGTAGACGCTGGGAGTCGGGAAGCAAGTGCAGGTGGCAAGTTTAATAATAAACGAAATATGGAACAATACAAGAGAAGCGTACGAACATGAAAAATCAATAATGCCTGGGGAATAAACCTGAGTGTCATATATAGGAGAGGTAATGAGTGAGGAAATGGAGTCCAGATGTGCCTTGTCATGAGGAGCAGGTGGGGAATAAACCTGAATGTCATATATAGGAGAGGTAATGAGTGAGGAAATGGAGTCCAGGTGTGCCTTGTCATGAGGAGCAGGTGGGGAATAAACCTGAATGTCATATATAGGAGAGGTAATGAGTGAGGAAATGGAGTCCAGGTGTGCCTTGTCATGAGGAGCAGGTGGGGAATAAACCTGAGTGTCATATATTGGAGAGGTAATGAGTGAGGAAATGGAGTCCAGGTGTGCCTTGTCATGAGGAGCAGGTGGGGAATAAACCTGAATGTCATATATAGGAGAGGTAATGAGTGAGGAAATGGAGTCCAGGTGTGCCTTGTCATGAGGAGCAGGTGCGTGAAATGAGCAGGAGTAGACGTGACAGTCCCCCCACACTGACACGCGGCTCCTGCCGCTGAACAGCACCAGCCAAGGAGAAGGCCCTGAGGGTGAAGAGCGGGCCAGTCCGGACAGTGAAGGTGGGAATCACAGAATTTCCTTCACCAGAACCCAACACCGCTCCTCGGGACCGTACCCCTCCCAGTCCACCAGGTACTGGAGCCAACCTGCACGATGTCGGGAGTCCAGGGAGTCCATCTGACGGCATAGGTGGGACCTCCCTCGATGTCCAAGGCTAGCGGAGGGGTGTCGTGGGGGACAGCCTCAGCCAGGAGATCAGCAACTACCGGCCTGAGGAGAGAAATATGAAAGGAGGGTGAGATACGTAGCTGTAATCTATATGTAACCTTGTTGACCCTCCGGAGAACATTGAATGGCCCCACCAACCGGGGGCTCAGCTTCTTACATTTACATTACATTTACATTTAAGTCATTTAGCAGACGCTCTTATCCAGAACTTACAGGGCAGGCAGAGTGGGAGGTTCCTGGAGAGCTAGACACGATCGCCAGGATAAAACGGGCACCTCACTGTGGTGGCAATCCGCCTGCTCCTTCTGGTAAACCAGGGATTCCTCTGTCTGTCCAGAGTGAAATAACAAGCTGTTTGTTCTGTTGTTTCCCCACTTTGACTGAAAATAGACTGAAAGAGAAGAGGTAGAGGAGAAGAAAATAAATTGTAGAGGTAGAAGAGTGGAAGTGAGGAAAACAGGTAGAGAGAAGAGAAGAGAAGAAGTTGTAGAGGTAGAGGAGAAGAAGGGAAGAAAACAGGTAGAAAGAAGAGAATAAGTTGTAGAGGAGAATAAGGGAAGAAAACAGGTAGAGAGAAGAGAAGAAGTTGTAGAGGTAGAGGAGAAGTTGTAGAGGTAGATGAGAAGAAAGGAAGAAAACAGGTAGAGGGAAGAGAAGAGAAGAAGTTGTACAGGTAGAGGGAAGAGAAGAGAAGAAGTTGTAGAGGTAGAGGAGGAGAAGGGAAGAAAACAGGTAGAGGAGGAGAAGGGAAGAAAACAGGTAGAGGGAAGAGAAGAAGTTGTAGAGGTAGAGGAGAAGAAGGGAAGAAAACAGGTAGAGGGAAGAGAAGAAGTTGGAGAGGTAGAGGAGAAGAAGTTGTAGAGGTAGAGGAGAAGAAGGGAAGAAAACAGGTAGAGGGAAGAGAAGAAGTTGTAGAGGTAGAGGAGAAGAAGGGAAGAAAAGAGGTAGAGAGAAGAGAAGAAGTTGTAGAGGTAGAGGAGAAGAAGGGAAGAAAACAGGTAGAAAGAAGAGAAGAGAAGAAGTTGTAGAGGTAGAGGAGAAGAAGGGAAGAAAACAGGTAGAGAGAAGAGAAGAAGTTGTAGAGGTAGAGCAGAAGAAGGGAAGAAAACAGGTAGAGAGAAGAGAAGAAGTTGTAGAGGTAGAGGAGAAGAAGGGAAGAAAACAGGTAGAGGGAAGAGAAGAAGTTGTAGAGGTCTGAACTTGTCAATTATTTATTCAGTCAGTTTGTTAAACTCTGATCTGATCCTGGATTGGTTTTTGTGAGAACCTTCCTTTTCTGGCTTAACTGTAGAATAATTATCTTCAGTTTCAGCATCCAGGCAACTGCTTTCTTCAAGCTGTTCCATGTTGAATAGTACTCAATAATTTTGCTGGTCGGACTCTTTTCTTCCACACTTGTACTGTTTACGATGACATCTTTTCTGACCTCTGGAGCCATTCCCCCCGGGTACTTTCGGCCATTGTGTTTCTGCTTTCTCCAGGAATTCTGGTCCTTTGAGCCATCTCTTTGAGTTCAGGAATGTTTCAATGTGTAACCCTCTTGAGACATTGTCAGCTGGGTTGTGTTTGGAGTTCAAATACATCCACTGTGTTGCATTCAATAGGTCACGGATCACAGCAACCCTGTTAGCCACAAAGGTATGGAATCTCTTGGTATCGTTGCTGTCTGTCCAGAAAGTTGACTCCTCAAGTTCAATCTAGAGCTCCAACCTTAACATCCTATCCACTCGCACTGCCAATGTAGCTGCAGCAAGTTCCAGTCTTTGGATCATCATCAACTTGATTAGAGTCACCCTTGATTACCCCAGCATGAATGTGATGTGGACCTTTTCCATGCCATTTGTGAATTTAAGGTAACTTGCCGTGCCATAACCTTGTTTTCTTGTGTCACCGAAGTGATGTAACTGTGTGGTCTTGACTTGACCAAAGTTCCCAGGCATCATACATCTGTCAATCTGGAATCTGGACAGCTGGTCCAGCTCTGAGAGCATTCTCTTCCCTGAAATAGAGTGTTCTTCATGGATGACTTTGTCCCATCCATACTTTAGCTTGCAGAGCTCTTGAAGTATTTGCTTTGCCTTTGGTATGAATGGGGCAATTAAACCTAATGGATCATAAACAGAGCTGACAGCTGAGAGAATACCTCTTCTTGTAAGGGCTCTGCTCTTGATAGTGACTCGGAAGGTAAACACATCACTTTCAATGTTCCATCGGATTCCAAGTGCTCTTTCAACAGGGAGCTTCTCTCTGCCCAGGTCCAGTTCTTTTATCTGCTTGGCTTTGTGTTCATCAGATAGAAGCCAGCACAGTGCGGCTGTTGCTGACCCACTTGGTCAATTTGAACCCAACCCGAGAGCACACATCTCTGAGGTTTTTTTGTGCGAGCCATGTCTTGTTCTTCTGTGGCCACTGACTTGAGGCAGTCATCAACGTAGAAGTTGGACTTGACTGTTTGAATCACCTCTTCATCGTACCTCTCCCAGTTACCTTCGGCCGTCTTTCACAGTGCAAAGTTTGCAGAACTCGGAGAGGATATAGCACCAAAAAGATGTACCATCATTCTGTACTCCAATATTTTGTTAGTATCATGGTCCGCTCACCATAGGAATCATAGGAAGTCTAATGATGGAACATTCCTTCGATGTCTGTCATCATGGCAATGTGCTCTTGCAGAAATCTTAGCAAGACTCCTATACACATGTTTGCAAGGTCAGGGCCTTGAAGGATGTTACGAATCCCTTTTGACCCGACAGTCTAGGGGGGGTGGTAATGAGACCCGTAACATAACTCATGCAAATTATTATTGTGACAAAGTAAAAGTGTGAACGAAATAACCACGACAACAGAAATCTACCGTCAAACTCCAGGTTTATTTATAAACACACGGTAATGGGGGGAGCAGGAAAAGGGGCTGAGCTGGACCCAAGGAAAGAAACAATAAGTATTCAAAAACACCCCTAAGCTAGACTAGCCTACTTTAACAACAATTAACTAACTAACCAAAAATACAGTGGGTGGTCCGCCCAGTTCTAACTGGTGTGTTTAACAAAGTTCACCTACGGGTAGTGTATGCCCATGGGCGACTTGTCTTGGTTTCCCCCTTTTCCCACCAGCAACACACAAACACCATAACCAAAAACAATACTCACAGGTGATGACAAAGTGCTATTGAGGTGCTTTAAACAAAAGAGAGGTTAAGACACAAAGCGAGAGTGAAACACAGAGACCTACAGACATGGCATTTACAGAGAGATTGAGCTAGAGATTGAGCTAGAGATTGCTCTAGAACAAACAAATGATGGGGTTTTTAAACCATGGGGAAGGAACTGTGATAGGATAGGAAGTAGGAGGAGGTGTGTCTTCTGATTGATGATTGATTGTTGACTGATTGGGGAGTGATGGTTTTCACCTGTGAGGGGAGAAGGAGAGAAAAGAAACACACACAGGATAACTGTATCCGTAACAAAGGAGTTCACTCTTGAGAGATTTGCCTTGAGCAGTCAAACACCACTCGTATTGGTATGTACATTTTTATTTTTTTCTACCTTTATTTAACTAGGCAAGTCAGTTAATTAAGAACAAATTCGTACTTTCAATGACGGCCTAGGAACAGTGGGTTAACTGCCTGTTCAGGTGCAGAACGACAGATTTGTACCTTGTCAGCTTGGGGATTTGAACTTGCAACCTTCTGGTTACTAGTCCAACGCTCTAACCACTAGGCTACCCTGCCGCCCACCTTGCCTTTCCCTCTGAGGAGGGACCTTTTGTTATTACCTCTTCCATGAAGCCTTTATACTCTGCAGCCTAACCTGCATCCTTCTTGAACTGCCTGATAACATTTAGAGCCCGCTGCTCTGCCATGTCACAATTGTTTGGCAGGACTACATATTTGTTGGGAAGGGGTAACGGTAAGTAGTAGTGACGGTCTTTGAGGGTTATGGAGCTTGATATCATCTCCATGACCTTATGCTCCTCAGCTGACATCTCACTTCTCTACATACTCTCTCTCTCTCAGGGAAGACATGGTTATACTGATTTACAAGAAGAACCCCCAGGTCGGCCATTGAGACACGATTGGCCATCATCGTAGGACACCCAGATTCTTCTGCCATGGTATAATTGTTATCACCCATCCAAATAGTGTTTTCCCTGCATACTGTCCGTTGCCTTGGCTATTTACGATTTGCCAGGGTTCCATTGCCTTTGGAGCATTTACACTAATCAGGAGTTCAACTTCGGCCTCAAACTCCTTTAACCTGTTGCAACGAGCCATCCCGGATCCGGGATCGTGAATACAGCCTCAAGCTCATTACCATAACGCAACGTTAACTATTCATGAAAATCGCAAATGAAATGAAATCAATATGCTAGCTCTCAAGCTTAGCCTTTTGTTAACAACACTGTCATCTCAGATTTTCAAAATATGCTTCTCAACCATTGCAAAACAAGCATTTGTGTAACACTATTGATAGCTAGCGTAGCATTTAGCGTAGCATTTAGCGTTAGCATTCAGCAGGCAACATTTTCACAAAAACCAGAAAAACATTCAAATAAAATAATTTACCTTTGAAGAACTTCAGATGTTTTCAATGAGGAGACTCTCAGTTAGATAGCAAATGTTCAGTTTTTACAAAAAGATTATTTGTTTAGGACAAATCGCTCCGTTTTCTGCGTCACATTTAGCTACGAAAGAAACCTGTATCCAGGATTGTGTAAATCTATCCGCAAGCTCATTAGCATAACGCAACGTTAACTATTCATGAAAATCGCAAATGAAATGAAATAAATCTATTTGCTCTCAAGCTTAGCCTTTTGTTAACAACACTGTCATCTCAGCTTCTCAACCATTGCAAAACAAGCATTTGTGTAACACTATTGATAGCCTAGCATAGTATTATGCCTGACATTCAGCAAGCAACATTTTCACAAAAACCAGAAAAACATTCAAATAAAATAATTTACCTTTGAAGAACTTCAGATGTTTTCAATGAGGAGACTTTCAGTTAGATTGCAAATGTTCAGTTTTTACAAAAATATTTTTTGTGTTCACAAATCGCTCCGTTTTCTCCATCACGTTTGGGTAAGAAAAAAAAAGAAAATTAAGTCATTAAAACGCAAACTTTTTTCCAAATTAACTCCATAATATCAACAGAAACATGGCAAACCGATGTTTAGAATCAATCCTCAAGGTGTTTTTCACATATCTATCGACGATAAATCCATCGTGGCAGTTGACTTTCTCTTCTGAAGAAATGGAACGCACATGGACCTAGAGATTACGCAATAATTTCGACACAGGACACCGGGCGGACCCCTGGTAAATGTAGTCTCTTATGGTCAATCTTCCAATGATATGCCTACAAATACGTCACAATGCTGCAGACATCTTGGACGAACGGCAGAGAGCTCAAGTTCATTCATTTGCACATTCACAGCCATATAAGGAGACGATGGGAAACAGAGCCTCAAAAATTCTGCTCATTTCCTGTTTGAGCTTTCATCTTGGTTTCGCCTGTAGCATGAGTTCTGTGGCACTCACAGATAATATCTTTGCAGTTTTGAAAACGTCAGAGTGTTTTCTTTCCAAAGCTGCCAATTATATGCATAGTCAAGCATCTTTTCGTGACAAAATATTGCGCTTAAAACGGGCACGTTTTTTTATCCAATAATGACATAGCGCCCCCATAGGTTGAAGAGGTTAACTGAACCTCTTTCAGGAATCGCCACCTTTTGAGATCTTTCTGAGGGTGAATGTTCCCTCTTGTCACTTGGATCTTACTCTGGGATTATACCTTTATTAATGCAATAAATGTGTCACATTCCACATTGCCAATTTCTATTCCAGATATCTCCAAGCTCTTGGTAGGACTCTCCTGCCCCATCGTACGTAGCCCCCTTTCAGTCTCACTGCCTTTAGCTTTCAGCTTTCAGCTTTCAGCCAATGAGTCTCTCCGTACAAAATGTTTCTGAGCCACCAAGAAACACATAGGTTAACACAGACTTGCTTCCATTTGCCATCTTTACTTGAACTGGCACAATTGCAAGTACGCAATCTGTACCGGCCCCGGTATCTTCACCTGCTTCCAGTGAAACAAGAGCACTGCTGACAGTCTCCTCCCGCTTTACTGCTACACCCCTCGTATCTGCCTTTTGAGATCTAAATCTCTCTCTTCCTTCGTTGTGCAGGATAGTGTGGTGCCTTCTTTGACATTTCTGACAGGTCCTCCTTCTTTTACATGATTTACTTAAGTGTCCTCTCATCAAACAGCCAAACCAAAGGCCTTTTGATCTCAGAAACTCAACCTTGGCATTGTGTGGCTGTGCCTTCACCTGTTGGCAGTCAACCAATAAATGCTCACCAGCACAAAATACACATGAGATACTGGGCGCATCAGAAGGGTAGGTGCATGGTCTCTTTACTTTGAATGTTTGCGACTCTGAAAAACCTTTAAAATAAAAATCTGCCACTACAGCTACTGCAGTGGCAAAGCTGCTTCCCCTACTCTTGGACTAGAACTGCTGTTTAACGTCTGCTACTGTTTTGGTTTTGAAAAACCTTTGGTTGGACAGGGGATCTTGAATATCTCCATAAAACAGATCCTGCAATATTTTGGCCTGACATTTTCAACTTTACGTTGGTGGGAAGATTAAGCTCTTCCATGTTCTGTTGGTCTTGCATAGCGTTACAGTCCAGTTCCAAAAATGTTCCATGTAAGCAGTGGTGACTTTAATGTCATTGCCAAAGTGTTCCTTTAATAACCTCTTAGTCTCCGGATAGCCTCTTCTGGCTTCCATATGCAGACAACTCCTTGAGCTGACCAGAGGTGTACTGTTCTAGGTAATAGAGCCTATCCTGGTGACTGCTTGTCTTATCTTCTATCCCATGCACAAATGCACACATGAATGGCCTAAAGTTTAGAGGATCGCCTCCTCTGTGACCAGCTCTAGTACAGATTCATGAGCATTCTGAAAGTCATTTCCTGTTCCTCCTCTGTGACCAGCTCTAGTACAGATTCATGAGCATTCTGAAAGTCATTTCTTGTTCCTCATCTGTGACCAGCTCTAGTATAGATTCATGAGCATTCTGAAAGTAATTTCCTGTTCCTCCTCTGTGACCAGCTCTAGTACAGATAAATGAGCATTCTGAAAGTAATTTCTTGTTCCTCCTCCGTGACCAGCTCTAGTACAGATTTATGAGCATTCTGAAAGTCATTTCCTGTTCCTCCTCTGTGACCAGCTCTAGTACAGATTCATTAGCATTCTGAAAGTCATTCCGTGTTCCTCCTCTGTGACCAGCTCTAGCACAGATTCATGAGCATTCTGAAAGTCATTCCGTGTTCCTCCTCTGTGACCAGCTCTAGCACAGATTCATGAGCATTCTGAAAGTCATTCCCTGTTCCCCCTCTGTGACCAGCTCTAGTACAGATTCATGAGCATTCTGAAAGTCATTCCCTGTTCCTCCTCTGTGACCAGCTCTAGTACAGATTCATGAGCATCCTGAAAGTCATTTCCTGTTCCTCCTCTGTGACCAGCTCCTCTGTGACCAGCCCCCTCTGTGACCAGCTCTAGTACAGATTCATGAGCATTCTGAAAGTCATTCCCTGTTCCTCCTCTGTGACCAGCTCTAGTACAGATTCATGAGCATCCTGAAAGTCATTTCCTGTTCCTCCTCTGTGACCAGCTCTAGCACAGATTCATGAGCATTCTGAAAGTCATTCCCTGTTCCTCCTCTGTGACCAGCTCTAGCACAGATTCATGAGCATCCTGAAAGTCATTCCCTGTTCCTCCTCTGTGACCAGCTCTAGTACAGATCATGAGCATTCTGAAAGTCATTTCCTGTTCCTCCTCTGTGACCAGCTCTAGTACAGATTCATGAGCATTCTGAAAGTCATTTCCTGTTCCTCCTCTGTGACCAGCTCTAGTACAGATTCATGAGCATTCTGAAAGTCATTTCCTGTTCCTCCTCTGTGACCAGCTCTAGTACAGATTCATGAGCATTCTGAAAGTCATTTCTGTTCCTCCTCTGTGACCAGCTCTAGTACAGATTCATGAGCATTCTGAAAGTCATTCCCTGTTCCTCCTCTGTGACCAGCTCTAGCACAGATTCATGAGCATTCTGAAAGTCATTTCCTGTTCCTCCTCTGTGACCAGCTCTAGTACAGATTCATGAGCATTCTGAAAGTAATTTCTTGTTCCTCCTCCGTGACCAGCTCTAGTACAGATTCATGAGCATTCTGAAAGTCATTTCCTGTTCCTCCTCTGTGACCAGCTCTAGTACAGATTCATGAGCATTCTGAAAGTCATTTCCTGTTCCTCCTCTGTGACCAGCTCTAGTACAGATTCATGAGCATTCTGAAAGTCATTTCTTGTTCCTCCTCCGTGACCAGCTCTAGTACAGATTCATGAGCATTCTGAGTTCCTCCTCCTCTAGTACAGATTCATGAGCATTCTGAAAGTCATTTCCTGTTCCTCCTCTGTGACCAGCTCTAGTACAGATTCATGAGCATTCTGAAAGTCATTTCTTGTTCCTCCTCCGTGACCAGCTCTAGTACAGATTCATGAGCATTCTGAAACTCATTGAGAACAACATCAAATGCTTCAAGACCCTCATTCACAGTTTCAACATTTCCTCCATCAAAAAGAATAACTTTTATTTCATTCATTTGGCACGTACTGTACACACTTCAAGTTTGCCTCTCCGGGCTTCATAGAGTGAATTTAAATGCTCCTCTGCCCTCTCTAGTGGGGTCTTATTTGGGATTTCATTCGCCATCATTCACTTTTAATTCACTCAATTTACAATGACACGGTTGTTGGTTTTTGATTGTTAAACTCAATACCCCTTTAGACCTTCTTTAATGCTTTAAAACACAGTCATCCATTTCAGCATATTGACCCATTTTGAATTGAACATGTGCAAGTTCGGCATTTTAAATGCATTTTAAACATTTCATCCCATTATAGGTTAAACACCATCCCATTAAGTTTAAACACCAGTATCTTTAGATCCTTTAGTTGCGTTCCATTGATGCATTGCATTTCCACGTTAGGCCTAAAATTAGACATATGATTAGGCTACATTGTGCATAGGATCTCAGTGTTTGCCAAACTCAAACTTCTTAATTGTCTTCACATCGCTGTGTTTTGAATTCCATTCCCAAGTTTATAAAATGTTCCAATTATAAGCACATTTATAATAAGCCCACTTCCATAATATGCTTGCCCAAACGATTTCATTGAACAGGGCAGCTCATACATTCGCAGTGGTTACTCACGGCTAGCCAATTCTAGGAGTTGAAGTCCTTCCAAGCGAGCTGTCCTTACAGTCCAAATGCAATGACAAATAGAACCATATCCAGTGTGTGTCTGTACCGGAGCTTTCCTTCTGATAGTAATCCTCAACGGAGACTTTTGACTTAATTGTAGTGGCTTCTTTATCAGTTGACCATAGCCACAGGCCTGAGGCGGGGTTGTTTCGGATGCATACAGTCCACATACAGTCCACATACAAAGTTCCCAAACTGAAAAAACATTCAATGAGATCCAGGCATATGGTGAACCCAAAAGCTTTACTTTTCTTATATTAAAAAATATTCAAAAATGTGGTATGTTCTGTCTTTTATAAAAAATATGTCCAAGTCGGCTCTAACAAAGAGGTAGAGAAGAGGTGGAGGAGAGGAGAGCTGGAGAAGGGAAGATAAGAGAAGTGGTAGAGAAGAGAAGAGGTAGCGAAGAGGTGGAGGAGAGAAGATAAGAGAAGTGGTAGAGAAGAGAGGAGGTAGAGTAGAGGAAGAGAAAAGGTAGAGAAGAGAAGAAGTAGAGAAGAGAAGAGGTAGGGGAGAGAAGAGCTAGAGGAGAGGAGAGCTAGAGAAGAGAACATAAGGGAAGTGGTAGAGAAGAGAGGAGGTAGAGGAGAGGCAGATAAGAGAAGTGTTAGAGGTAGAGAAGAGGTGGAGAAGAGAACAGGTAGAGAAGAGATATAAAGAGAAAGTCAGAGGAGATGTAGGGAAGAAAAGAGAAGAGAAGCAGTAGAGTAGAGTAGAGGAAGAGAAGAGGTAGAGAAGAGGAAGAGAACAGGTAGAGAAGAGGTAGAGGAGAGGTAGAGGAGAGGCAGATAAGAGAAGTGTTAGAGGTAGAGAAAGGAACAGGTAGAGAAGAGGTAGAGGAGAGGCAGATAAGAGAAGTGTTAGAGGTAGAGAAAGGAACAGGTAGAGAAGAGGTAGAGGAGAGGCAGATAAGAGAAGTGTTAGAGGTAGAGAAGAGAAGAGGTAGAGAACTGGTAGAGAACAGGTAGAGGAGAGGCAGATAAGAGAAGCGTTAGAAGTAGAGAAAAGAACAGGTAGAGGAGAGGTAGAGAAGAGAAGATGAAGAGAAGATGAGATGTAGAGAAGAGGTAGAGGAGATGTAGAGAAGAGAAGAGGTAGAGGAGAGGTAGAGAAGAGGGAGAGGTAGAGAAGAGAAGCGTTAGAGGTAGAGAAGAGAACAGCTAGAGAACAGGTAGAGAACAGGTAGAGAAGAGGTAGAGAAGAGAAGAGGTAGAAAAGAGAAGAGATAGAAGAGGAGAGGTAGAGAAGAGGTAGAGGAGAGGTAGAGGAGAGGAAGAGAAGAGGTAGAGGAGAGGTAGAGAAGAGAAGCGGTAGAGGTAGAGGAGAGAAGAGGTAGAGGAGAGGTAGAGGAGAGGTAGAGAAGAGGGAGAGGTAGAGGAGAGGTAGAGAAGAGGTAGAGGAGAGGTAGAGAAGAGAAGAGGTAGAGGAGAGGTAGAGCAGAGAAGAGAAGAGGAAGAGAAGAGAAGAGGTAGAGGAGAGGTAGAGAAGAGAAGAGGTAGAGGAGAGGTAGAGCAGAGAAGAGAAGAGGTAGAGAAGAGAAGAGAAGAGGTAGAGGAGAGGTAGAGAAGAGGTAGAGGTGAGGTAGACAAGAGAAGAGGTAGGAGAGGTAGAGACGAGAAGAGATAGAGGAGAGAAGAGGTAGAGAAGAGGAAGAGAACAGGTAGAGAAGAGGTAGAGGAGAGACAGATAAGAGAAGCGTTAGAGGTAGAGAAAGGAACATGTAGAGGAGAGGTAGAGAAGAGGTAGAGAAGAGGTAGAGAAGAGAAGTGTTAGAGATAGAGAAGAGGTAGAGGAGAGGTAGAGAAGAGGTAGAGGAGAGGTAGAGGAGAGGTAGAGAAGAGAAGCGTTAGAGGTAGAGAAGAGAACAGCTAGAGAAGAGGTAGAGAACAGGTAGAGAAGAGGTAGAGGAGAGGTAGAGGAGAGGCAGATAAGAGAAGTGTTAGAGGTAGAGAAGAGAAAAGGTAGAGAAGAGGCAGATAAGAGAAGCGTTAGAAGTAGAGAAAAGAACAGGTAGAGAAGAGAAGAGGAGATGAAGAGAAGATGAGAGGTAGAGAAGAGAAGAGGTAGAGGAGAGGTGGAGAAGAGAAGAGGTAGAGGAGATGTAGAGAAGAGAAGAGAAGAGGTAGAGGAGAGGTAGAGGAGAGGTAGAGGAGAGGTAGAGAAGAGAAGAGAGAGAGAAGAGAAGAGGTAGAGAAGAGAGAGGAGAGGAAGAGAGAGGAGAGGAAGAGAAGAGGTAGAGAAGAGAGAGGAGAGGAAGAGAAGAGGTAGAGGAGAGGTAGAGGAGAGGTAGAGAAGAGGTAGAGGAGAGGTAGAGAAGAGAAGTGTTAGAGATAGAGAAGAGGTAGAGGAGAGGTAGAGGAGAGGTAGAGAAGAGGTAGAGGAGAGGTAGAGAAGAGAAGAGATAGAGGAGAGGTAGAGAAGAGAAGAGGTAGATTAGAGAAGAGAACAGGTAGATGAGAGGAGAGATAGAGAGGAGACAGGATGGGGGAGATGATAGGTTGAGAAGAGAAGAGGTAAAGGAGAGGTAGAGAAGAGAAGAGGTAGAGTAGGGGGAGAGAAGAGTTAGAGGAGAGGTTGAGAAGAGAAGTGATATAGAAGACACGAGGTAGAAAGAGTGAGAGAAGAGTCGAGGTAGAGAAGTGAAGAGATAAAGCATAGAGAAGTGAAGAGATAGAGAAAAGTAGTGGAAAAGTAGAGTAGAGGCAGAGAAGAAAATAGAAGTGGTAAAGGAGAGGAAGAGTTCTAGGTTTAGTTAGAGAAGAAAACATGAAGAGAACAGGTAGAGAAGTAAAGACGTAGAGGAGAGAAGAGGGATTGAAGAGAAGTGGGAGAGAGGAAGGAGAGAAGAGGTGGAAAAGAGAAGAGTTGGAGAAAAGAAGAGGTAGCGGAAACAAGAGAAGAGGTAGAGAAGAGGTAGATGAGAGAAGAGGTAGAGAAGAGAGGAGTTAGATAAGAGAAGAGAAGAGATGAGGTATGGAAAAGGTAGGGAAGAGGTAGAGGAGAGTTAGAGGAGAATTACGGAATAGAGAGAAGAGGTGAAGAATAGAAGTGGTAGAGAAGGGAAGAGCGAGAAGAGGTAGACAAGAGAAGGGGAGAGAAGAGAAGGGGAGAGAAGAGAAGATAAGAGAAGAGAAGAGAAGAGGTAGAGAAGAGGTAGAGAAGAGGTAGAGAAGAGAACCTAATATATACCTTTAACCTAACCTTATTTTTAAGCCTAAAATATAATTTTTACAAGTGAAGACCCGGCAGAATGTCCTCACTTATCTGAATTTTAGTTGGTTTACTTTTCTTGTGAGGACTTTTGGGACACGCACGCACGCTCACACACACACACACACACACACACACACACCATAATCAGCAGACAAAGGACAGTGATTTCATGACATTGGCTCATCTATCCACCTCTGCCGTCACTACTTTCTCTGCACACGTTCTGATTGGCTAAGTGGCTGTTGTGGGGGGATTTGATTGGTTCACTTGTGTTTCTTATCTCTCTGCCTTGCTTCCATTTTGAGATCCTACTATCCACACAATTAGCAGTCGCCAGAGCATACCTTAATAATACCAAGTGTTTAAGACACACTGTCCCTGTGTGTGGACTGTGATTAGTAGTTATCTGTGTGTAGGTTAATTCAGGATCATGGCCTTTCTGCAGAAGCAGAGACCGAGCGTGTTCACATGGTGAATAGAGATGTTAAAGTCTGTATTGCTGATGCTAATGAGAGAGGAAAGACCGTTAACCTTACAGGACAGAGGGTAGGAATCTGACAGTTGACTCTGAAACATTTTCTAACTCACATAGTTTTGCTGTGTCTTAATGATGACATAGTAAGACTCTATCCTCAGTTTTGGGGACATTCAGCGACGTTCCCATTAGGTCCCTTGGGGGTTACGGCGCAACGTAATCCAACTGAGGTTCAGAGAACGTTCTAAGAAAGTCACTGGATGGTCCCAAGGAAACTTTCTCAGGAGGAAACTTTGTCGAGTTCCCTGTAAGTTATCAGGACATCCCTGAGTACCATGTCAGGACTGTTTTAGGACATTCGTAGGACTTTCATTTTACTAGTCCTCAGTACGTTGCGTGATGGTCAAATGGAACGTCCTCTGGGGGACCTTTTCATAGTTCCCAGTTTTTCCCAGGGATGTTTTTAGGACGTTCCTAGAATGTTGTGTCATGGTCCCCTGGAGGTCCTCTGAACCTTCTTGGGACGTTGTGTCACTGTCCCTGGAGGTTTTTTGTTGCGTGATGGGCCCGGGTGTCCCTAACTATAAGAAAAGTAATGTTGAATCAATGACAATATGATTACATTTGACATTATCACTTAGTACTGACTTTTCAATATGCTCCTACTTGGGAATTGAACTCACAACATCGGAATTTGGGGTATGCTGGTCTCTCTGCTATGCCAAAACGTCTGTAGAATTTCAGACGTACCCTACACATTCATTACCTACTGTATAATACTGCACTTAGCAAAAGAGTGCCATCTGCACTGCTATTTTAGTTATCCATGAATCTGACTCTTCTCTCATTGACTTCATTTACTTATTCCAGCTATTTGAGTTTAGGTTTTCAGTCTAGTTGTCTAATGTTGTTGGTGTATATTATTTTGTTTTAACGTTACTCCTGAATCACTGTGTTAAATATAGTAACTTTTATTCAGTGTGTTTTTAACATAGCTGAGATTAACTTTAAAATGCAAAGTGTAGGTATAGGCTGCCTACTGTTGAAATCAGTCATTGATACAGACATGTTGGAGTAGCAGGAAGATCGGGACAAGGTTTTGAGTTCAAATCCCAGGTGAGGACATGTTAAATAAAAATGACTGTATGAAGAAACATACACAATGTAATCACATATATCAAAGTGTGTCAAATATGTAAGTTGAACACACTGTGTTAAAAGCACTGTGTGTGTGGGTAACCCTAGAGTTGCCAAAAGACAAAGCGCTGTAACTGGATTCGTGGTTCAGGGCCTTGATGGGCTCGGCAACAGTAACAAGGGGTGATGTGCAATGGAACTAGGGTGTGCGTTCCCCGGGTGTTTTTTGTTGTTGTTGTGTGACACAAAATCCCAATAAAGTGCTAAAAACAAAAATAAACGTCCTAAAAACATCCTCATGACAAACCGGGAACTAAACAAAATCTCCAGGGACCATGACACAGCGTCTCATGAACGTCCTCAGGACAAACCGGGAACTAAACAAAATCTCCAGGGGACCATGACACAGCGTCTCATGAACGTCCTCATGACAAACCGGGAACTAAACAAAATCTCCAGGGACCATGACACAGCGTCTCAAGAACGTCCTCAGGACAAACCGGGAACTAAACAAAATCTCCAGGGGACCATGACACAGCGTCTCATGAACGTCCTCAGGACAAACCGGGAACTAAACAAAATCTCCAGGGACCATGACACAGCCTCTCAAGAACGTCCTCATGACAAACCGGGAACTAAACAAAATCTCCAGGGACCATGACACAGCGTCTCAAGAACGTCCTCAGGACAAACCGGGAACTAAACAAAATCTCCAGGGGACCATGACACAGCGTCTCAAGAACGTCCTCAGGACAAACCGGGAACAAGACACAATCTCCAGGGGACCATGACACAACGGGGACATCCTAATGACTCATTATCATCTGCAGGGGAAGGAGGGAGAGAGGTCATGACTTTTGTGTGCATGTCCATTAAATCATTTGCCAGGCAACAAAAAGGCTGCAGGCTCTGAAGCAATTATCTAAACAAACAGAATTGGATCACTAATCAAATAGAGCATTACGCTGATATGCAGGTGTTCACTCCATATATATATACACACACACACACACATGCTCGCAACCTCAAACACACAATGTTGTTGAAGAGGAAAAGGCATGATCCAAAATCTGCTGATGAACATTCCTGACACGCGCGAACACACACACACACACACACACACATACACACACACACTACTGTCTACCCAGATAAACACTGGACTAATTAAACACATACAGCAACTGTGATTATGCAGGTAAATAAGACAATACAAACAGTAATTTTACAGGTAAATAAGACAATACCAACAGTAATTTTACAGGTAAATAAGACAATACCAACAGTAATTTTACAGGTAAATAGCAACACCAACAGTAATTTTACAGTACCAACAGTAATTTTACAGGTAAATAAGATTATGTAATTTTACAGGTAAATAGCAACACCAACAGTAATTTTACAAAATACAAACAGTAATTTTACAGGTAAATAGCAACACCAACAGTAATTTTACAGGTAAATAGCAACACCAACAGTAATTTTACAGGTAAATAAGACAACACCAACAGTAATTTTACAGGTAAATAGCAACACCAACAGTCATTTTACAGGTAAATAGCAACACCAACAGTAATTTTACAGGTAAATAAGACAACACCAACAGTAATTTTACAGGTAAATAGCAACACCAACAGTAATTTTACAGGTAAATAGCAACAAACAGTAATTTTACCAACACCAACAGTAATTTTACAGGTAAATAGCAACACCAACAGTAATTTTACAGGTAAATAGCAACAGTAATTTTACAGGTAAATAGCAACACCAACAGTAATTTTACAGGTAAATAGCAACACCAACAGTAATTTTACAGGTAAATAGCAACACCAACAGTAATTTTACAGGTAAATAGCACCAACAGTAATTTTACCAAATAGCAGTAATTTTACAGGTAAATAGCAACACCAACAGTAATTTTACAGGTAAATAGCAACACCAACAGTAATTTTACAGGTAAATAGCAACACCAACAGTAATTTTACAGGTAAATAGCAACACCAACAGTAATTTTACAGGTAAATAGCAACACCAACAGTAATTTTAAATAGCAACACCAACAGTAATTTTACAGGTAAATAGCAACACCAACAGTAATTTTACAGGTAAATAGCAACACCAACAGTAATTTTACAGGTAAATAGCAACACCAACAGTAATTTTACAGGTAAATAGCAACACCAACAGTAATTTTACAGGTAAATAGCAACACCAACAGTAATTTTACAGGTAAATAGCAACACCAACAGTAATTTTACAGGTAAATAGCAACACCAACAGTAATTTTACAGGTAAATAAGACAACACCAACAGTAATTTTACAGGTAAATAGCACCAACAGTAATTTTACATTTTTTTACAGGTAAATAGCAACACCAACAGTAATTTTACAGGTAAATAGCAACACCAACAGTAATTTTACAACAGTAATTTTACAGGTAAATAGCAACACCAACAGTAATTTTACAGGTAAATAGCAACACCAACAGTAATTTTACAGGTAAATAGCAACACCAACAGTAATTTTACAGGTAAATAGCAACACCAACAGTAATTTTACAGGTAAATAAGACAACACCAACAGTAATTTTACAGGTAAATAGCAACACCAACAGTAATTTTACAGGTAAATAGCAACACCAACAGTAATTTTACAGGTAAATAGCAACACCAACAGTAATTTTACAGGTAAATAAGACAACACCAACAGTAATTTTACAGGTAAATAGCAACACCAACAGTAATTTTACAGGTAAATAGCAACACCAACAGTAATTTTACAGGTAAATAAGACAATACAACACCAACAGTAATTTTACAGGTAAATAGCAGTAATTTTACAGGTAAATAGCAACACCAACACCAACACCAACAGTAATTTTACAGGTAAATAAGACAATACCAACAGTAATTTTACAGGTAAATAGCAACACCAACAGTCATTTTACAGGTAAATAAGACAATACTAACAGTAATTTTACAGGTAAATAGCAACACCAACAGTAATTTTACAGGTAAATAGCAACACCAACAGTAATTTTACAGGTAAATAAGACAATACTAACAGTAATTTTACAGGTAAATAGCAACACCAACAGTAATTACGCTGCAAACAATAATGAGTCATTAGGAAGTACCCAGGACATCACGAAATGGTTGCCTAAAGTCGTGAGGACGTTGTGTCATGGTCCTCTGGAGGTTTTTTGTTTAGTTCCCGCTTTGTCCCGGGGATGTCACCTGATGGTCGCAAAGAAATGATAAAACAAAGTTTATCCCAGGGCACGCGCACCCTAGTTTCATTGCACATCACCCATTGTTAGTGTTGCCAAGCCCATCGAGGCCCTGTTTGGTGAACCACTGATTTAGTCACAGCTCTTTCTTTTGGCAATGCTAGGGACACACAGTTTTTTCAACTTACATATTTGATTCATGTTGACATACATGATTACATTGTGCATGCTTATTCAGATAGTCATTTTTATTTCACATCTCTTCAACTGGGATTCAACTCACAGCCTCTTGGTTCACAGCTGATCTTCCTGCTACGCCACCACGCCAAACATACCCTCGTAAAACTGACTATCCTACCGATCCTTGACTTCGGCGACATCAGTTTTCAAAACAAAACCAACACTCTACTTAGCAAACTGGATGCAGTCCATCACAGTGCATTCTGTTCTATACCCACCACTGTGACCTGTATGCTCTCGTTGGCTGACCCTCACTACATATCCTTCGCCAAACCCACTGGCTCCAGGTCATCTATAAGTCTTTGCTAGGTAAAGCTCCGCCTTATCTCAGCTCACTGGTCACCATAGCAACACCCACCAGTAGGACGCGCTCCAGCAAGTATATTGCACTGGTCATCCCCAAAGCCAACACTTATTTTGCTGCCTTTCCTTCCAGTTCTCTGCTGTCAATGGCTGGAACGAATTGCAAAAATCTCTGAAGCTAGAGTCTTATATTTAACTCTCTAACTTTAAGCATCAGCTGTCAGAGCAACTTGCCGATCACTGTACCTGTACACAGCCAATCTGTAAATAGCACACCTCATCCCCATATAACTACTTACCCTCTTGCTCTTTTGCACCCCATTTGTCACGTTCTGACCTTAGTTCTTTTGTTATGTCTTTGTTTTAGGATGGTCAGGGCGTGAGTTGGGTGGGTTGTCTATGTTAGTTTTTCTATGATTTGCTATTTCTGTGTTTGGCCTGGTATGGTTCTCAATCAGAGGCAGCTGTCAATCGTTGTCCCTGATTGAGAACCATATTTAGGTAGCTTGTTTTCTATTGTGTTTCGTGGGTGATTATTTTCTGTCTTTGTGTATGTTACCAGACAGGACTGTTTCGTTTCGTGTCATTCTCATTTATCGTTTTGTTGTTTTGTTGGAGTATTCGTTTTCATTAAAAGGCATAATGAATACTTACCACGCTGCACCTTGGTCCTCCTCTCTTTCTTCCACCTACAACGATCGTTACACCAGTATCTCTACTTGCACATCATCATCTGCACATATATCACTCCAGTATTAATGCTAAATTGTAATTATTTCACCTCTAGGGGCTATTTATTGCCTACCTCCCTACTCTTCTACATTTACACACTGTACATAGATATTTCTATTTTTCTTTTCTACTGTGTTATTGACTGTATGTTTGTTTATGTGTAACTCTGTGTTGTTGTTTGTGTCTCACTGCTTTGCTTTATCTTGGCCAGGTCGCAGTTGTAAATGAGAACTTGTTATCAACTGGCCTACCTGGTTAAATAAAGGTGAAATAAAATAAATAAATAAAATGTCTGTATCATTGACTGATTTCCCCAGTAGGCCTATTCTTACACTTTGCACTTCACAGTTAATCTCAGCTCTGTTAAAAACACACTGAAGAAAAACTACTATATTTAACACAGTGATTCAGGAGTAACATTAAAACATAATAATATACACCAGCAACATTAGACAACTAGACTGAAAACCTAAACTCAAATAGCTGGAATAAGTAAATGAAGTCAATGAGAGAAGAGTCAGATTAATGGATAACTAAAATAGCAGTGCAGATGGCAGTATTTTGCTAAGTGCAGAGATGTATTATACAGTAGGTAATGAATGTGTAGGGGTACGTCTGAAATTCTACAGACGTTTTGGCATAGCAGAGAGATCAGCACACATTCAGATGTTGTGAGTTCAATTACCAGGTAGGAGCATATTGAAAAGTCAGTACTAAGTGATCATGTCAAATGTAATCATATTGTCATATTTTTAGCTAAACAGCGATACCACTTACATTAAAAA
The DNA here is from genome assembly GCF_034236695.1 of Oncorhynchus nerka. Taxonomy (NCBI): domain Eukaryota; kingdom Metazoa; phylum Chordata; class Actinopteri; order Salmoniformes; family Salmonidae; genus Oncorhynchus; species Oncorhynchus nerka. Next base: position 14,898,624 of record NC_088401.1, on the reverse strand, counting down.
ACACCTTACAATTTCATTACTTCTCTTATAGTTAGGGAAACCCGGGACCATCACGCAACAAAAAACCTCCAGGGGACCATGACACAATGTCCCAAGAACATTCAGAGGACCTTGAGGGGACCATGACACAACATCCCAAGAACATTCAGAGGACCTTGAGGGGACCATGACACAACATCCCAAGAACGTCCTAAAAAGTCCCCCAGAAAATGTTCCCTTGGGACCATCACTCAATATTCTTTGAATGTTCTCAAAACTTCAGTAGGATTACATTGTGCCGCAACCCTTTAAGGGACCTAATGGGAAAGTCACTGAATGTCCTCAGCACGTCTCTCTCTCTCTCTCTCTCTCTCTCTCTCTCTCTCTCTCTCTCTCTCTCTCTCTCTCTCTCTCTCTCTCTCTCTCTCTCTCTCTCTCAATAGCAAGGCTATGCTCACTATCTGAGTCTGTCAAAGCTAGTAGTCAAAGCTTTCCTTAAGTTTGGGTCAGTCACAGTGGTCAGGAATTCGATTCCAGGCTTTTTCACAACCGGCCATGATTTGGACTCCCATAGGGCGGCGCAAAATTGGCACGGCGTCGTCCGGTTTTGGCCGGTGTTGGTCACTGTGTATTCTCTGTTTAGAGTCAAATAGCATTCTAGATTGGTCAGTGTTTTTGTTTGTGTTTGTGAACGGAGCACCATGCCCAGCTTGCTTAGGGGACTCTTCTCCAAATTTATCCCTCTGTAGGTGATGGCTTTGTGATGGAAGGCTTGGGAATCGCTTCATTTTAGGTGATTGTAGAATTTAACTGCTATTTTCGGGATTAGCATGCATTATTTGTTGTTTTAGCTTGTACACAGGGGATATGTTTGCAGAAATCTGCATGCTGAGTTTCAATTTGGTGTTTGTCCCATTTTGTGAATTCTTGGTTGGTGAGCGGACCCCAGACATCATAACCATCAAGGGCAAATGGTTCTATAACTGATTCAAGTATTTTTAGCCAGATCCTAATTGGTATGTCAAATGTTATGTTCCTTTTGAAGGCCCTTCTTTACTTGTCTCTCAGATCATTCACAGCTTTCTGGTAGTTACCTGTGGTGCTGATGTTCAGGCACCAGATCATCAGCAAACAGTAAATGTCTTCAGATTCTAGCATGGTGAGGCCGTGTGCTGCAGACTGTTCTAGTGCCAACGCCGATTCGTTGATATTCATGTTGAAGTGGGTGGGGCTTAAGCTGCATCCCTGTCTCACCCCACAGCCCTGTGGAAATACATGTAAATACATACATTTAACATTACACTTGTTTGTGTTTCCATAACGTCGTATGTTTTTCCTCTGTACATTGTTTTCACTGAGGAAATGTCTCCTGTTAATGATAATGAAGAGGATTTTCCTAAGGTTCCTCTTCATGCATATCCCACAGTAGTTATTGGGGTGAAATTTGTTTCCACTTTTGTAGATTGGGGTGATCAGTCCTTGGTTACAAATATTGGGGAAGATGCCAAAGCCAAGGATGATGTTAAAGAGTTTTAGTTTAGCCAATTGGAATTTGTGGTCTGTATATTTGATAATTTCATTGAGGATACCATCAACCCCACTGGTGTTTTTGGGTTGGAGGGTTTTTATTTTGTCCTGTGGTTCATTCATTGTAATTGAAGAATCCAGTGGGTTCTGGTAGTCTTTAATAGCTGATTCTAAGATTTGTATTTGATCATGTATATGCTTTTGCTCGATGTTCTTTGTTATAGAGCAAAAAATATTGGAGAAGTGGTTTATCCATCCATCTCTGTATTGGATAGATAACTCTTTGTGTTGTTTTTTATTTTTATTTCCAATTTTCCCAGATGTGCTTTGATTATATGGATTCTTCAATTAGATTGAGCTGATTTCTGACGTGCTGTTCCTTTTTTCCCCGTAGTGTATTTCTGTGTTGTTTAAGTGATTCACCACAGTGAAGGGGTAGACTTAGGTTTTCTGGGTGTCTATGTTTTTTGTTAGACAGATTTCTCAATTTCTTTCTTAGGTTTTTGCATTCCTCATCAAACCATTTTTCATTGTTTTCTTGGGTTTTCTGTTGTTGTTTTCTTTAGATTTGATAGCTGAGAGGTCAAATATACTGTTTAGGTTTTCTACTGCCAAGTTTACACCTTCACTATTACAGGGAAATATTTTGGCCACAAAGTTGTCTGAAAGGGATTTGTTGTTGCCTAATTCTTCTTTGGTTGGTTTCCAGTTTCCTTCCATCTATGGCATTTCTTAATATTATTCAGTTCCTTTGGATTTGATGGCTCATGATTGAGTTTTGCTCTGTTCAAGTAGAGTGTGATTTGGCTGTGATCTGATAGGGGTGTCAGTGGGCTGACTGTGAACACTCTGAGAGACTCTGGGTTGAGGTCAGTGATAAAGTAGTCTACAGTACTATTGCCAAGAGATGAGCTATAGGTGTACCTACCGTAGGAGTCCCCTCAAAGCCTACAATTGACTATGTACATACCCAGCGTGCGACAGAGCCGCAGGAGTTGTGACCCGTTTTTGTTGTTATGTTGTCATAGATGTGCCTGGGGGAGGAAATGCTGTCACCTCCAGGTAGGTGTTTGTCCCCCTGTGTGCTGAGGGTGTCAGGTTCTTGTCCAGTTCTGCCATGTAGGTCATCACAGACTAGTCCATGTCCCTGGGCCTGGAAATGATTGATTTCCCCCTCCAGGATGGAGCAGCTGTCTTCATTAAAATATGGGGATCCTATTGGTGGGATATATGTAGCGCACAGGAGGACATTTTTATCTGTTGAGATCATTTCCTTTAGAATTTCTAGCCAAAAATGTTCCTGTTTTGATCAATTCAATAGAGTGAGTTAGGTCTGCTCTATATCAAATTAGCATGTGCCCTGAGTAGTTTGGAGGCGGGGAATGCCAGCTCTCTCTCTTTATTTCTCTTTCATCTCTTCCTCTCTCTATTTATCTTTCTCTCTCTCTCTCTCTCTCTCTCTCTCTCTCTCTCTCTCTCTCTCTCCCTCTCTCTCCCTATCTCTCTCTCTCCCTCTCTCTCTCTCTCTCAATTTCAACATTACACTCTCAGAAGTTCCAAAATAATATAGACATTTCAAATGTCATATTATGTCTATACACAGTGTTGTAACGATGTGCAAATAGTTAAAGTACAAAAGGGAAAATAAATAAATGTAAATATGGGTTGCATTTACAATGGTGTTTGTTCTTTCTCTTCCTTTCTCTCTCTCTGTCTCTCTCTCACGCTCTCTCTCCCTCCCTCTCCCTCTATCTCTCTCTTTCTCTTCCGTTCTCTCAATTTAATTATTGGCATGGGAAACATGTTTACATTGCCAAAGCTCTCTCTCGCTCTCTTTATTGATTTCTCTGTGTGTCTGGGATTTCTGTTTTGCTCTGTCAGCCCTTACTGACCTATACACACACACACACACACACACACACACACACACACACACACACAGACACACACAAAGTCAGAGTGAGTGTGTGTCTTTATGTACACATGAGGGTGTGTTTATATTTTGTGTGAAGTGTGAAAATGTGTGTGTGCATCCAACACCGCTGTTTATGTGCCCACATTCCTCAGTGTAACCATCAATGGTTTTTTCCTGGATCTTTCCACTATCTTCATTTCGGACTAGGTTTAATTAAAGCTTCATCACTAAGTTCCATGTTTCCTCCTCTTGCATCTTCATTGTGTTGTGTTTATCAGTGTAATTACTGAATGCTGTGTATTGACTTCAGCCTGAGAGATCACTGCTTAAATAGACCACATTTGCTGAAGTATGGCTTGGGGACAGGGGAGATCGAGAGGGAAGGGGGTGGGGGGTTGAAAGAACGAGACAGAAATACAGAGAGAGACCAAGAGAGACCTCCCCCTCTCTCTCTCTCGCTCTCAGTCCCTCAAAGATTGATGATGATTGAAGGGTAACTAATTAGCATGTGCTTTAATATGCGCGACCACCAAACCGAGCTGTCCAATTAGTCATCAACCCTGACAGGCCTTGTCCAATCAGATTAGTCGCTGCCGGTTGCCCGGGCCGCCAAGCCTCCTGTGTGGACCTGTCACTCCCAGGGCATTTTGGGTAGGACCAGACAAGCTACATGTTTTCTATTGGGTCAGATACTTCTCCAGAGTCAGATATCCCCTAACGTTAGAATTGAGGAAATGCTAACTAGCCATAGCTACATTATCTTAAATGATATATGTCAACAACTCTCCTTAGAGTAGAGAGAGAGAGACTCAACCCAGACTCTCTCAGAGCATTCACAGTCAGCCCACTGACACCCAAAGAGTTATCTATCCAAAACGGAGATGTATGGGTAAACCACTTCTCCAATCTTTTTGGCCCTATAACAAAAACAAACAGCAAAAACACATGATCAAATACAAATCTTAGATTCAAATATTAAAGACAATCAGAACCCACTGGATTCTCCAATTGCATTGAATGAACTACAGGACCAAATAGAAACCCTCCAACCCAAAACGGCCTGTGGTGTTGATGGTGTCCTCAATGGAATGATCAAATATACAGGCCACACATTCCGATTGGCTATACTTAAACTCTTTAACATCATCCTTGGCTTTGGCATCTTCCCCAATATTTGGAACCAAGGACTGATCACCCCAATCCACAAAAGTGGAGACAAATTTGACCCCAATAACTACTGTGGGATATGTGCGAACAGCAACCTTGGAAAAATCATCTTCAATACCATTAACAGCAGACTCATACATTTCCTCAGTGAAAGAAATGTCCTGAGAATGTACTGAGCAAATGTCAAATTGTATTCACCCTGCACACCCTAATCGACAAACAAATATACCAAAACAAAGGCAAAGTATTATCATGCTATCACCCTAATATAATCTGAAGGAGGGACTACAGCAGCACCTAGATCTTCTTTACATGTGCTGTCAGACCTGGGCCCTGACATACCTGGGCCCTGACAGACCTTGGCCCTGACAGACCTGGGCCCTGACAGTAAATCTCAGTAAGACAAAAATAATGGTGTTCCAAAAAAGGTCCAGTTGCCAGGACCACAAATACAAATTCCATCTAGACACTGTTGCCCTAGAGCACACAAAAAACTATACATACCTTGGCCTAAACATCAGCACCACAGGTAACATCCACAAAGCTGTGAGCGATCTGAGAGACAAGGCAAGAAGGGCATTCTATGCCATCGAAAGGAACATAAAATTCGACTTACCAATTAGGATCTCTCAAAAAATATTTGAAAAGGTTATCGAACCCATTACCCTTCATGTTTGTGAGGTCTGGGGTCCGCTCACCTACCAAAAACTCACAAAATGGGACAAACACCAAATTGTAACTCTGCATGCAGAATTCTACAAATATATCCTCAGTGTACTGTACAATGTAAAAACTTAAAATAATGCATGCAGAGCAGAACTAGGCCAATACCCGCTAATGATCTAAATCTAGAAAAGGGCAGTTCAATTCTACAACCACCTAAAAGAAAGAGATTCCCAAACCTTCCATAACAAAGCCATCACCTACAGAGAGATTAATGTGGAGAAGAGTCCCCTACGCAAGCTGGTCCTGGGGCTCTGTTCACAAACACAAACAGCAACAGCAACACAACTTGACCAAACCAAATCATGAGAAAACAAAAATATAATTACTTGACACATTGGAAAGAATAAACAACAATACAGAGCTAGCTAGAATGCTATTTGGCCCTAAACAGAGAGTACACAGTGGCAGAATACCTGTCCACTGTGACTGACCCAAACTTAAGGAAAGTTTGACTTAGTACAGACTCATTGAGCACAGCCTTGCTATTGAGAAAGGCCGCTGTAGGCAGACCTGGCTCTGAAGAGAAGACAGGCTACTTGCTCACTGCCCACAAAATAAGGTGGAATCTGAGCTGCACTTCCTAACCTCCTGCCAAATGTATGACAATATTAGAGGCACATACTTCCCTCATATTACTCCGATCTACAAAGAATTAGAAAACAAACCAAATTTTGATAAATTCCCATACCTACTGGGTGAAATACCACAGTGTGACATCACAGCAGCAAGATTTGTGACCTGTTGCCACAAGAAAATGGCAACCAGTGATGAACAAACACAATTGTAAATACAACCCATATTTATGTTAATTTATTTTCCCTTTTGTACTTTAACTATTTTCACATAATATGACATTTGTCATTTTTAACGTTAATTTCTATTGTTTATTTCACTTTTGTTTATTATCTAGTGCACTTGCTTTGGCAATGTAAACATATGTCAATAGAACCCTTGAATTGAATTTAAATTAATTGAGAGAGAGAGAGAGAGGGAGAGAGAGAGAGAGAGAGAGAGAGAGAGAGAGAGAGAGAGAGAGAGAGAGATTGTCTGTGTGTACGGTACACATGTTCATGCATCAAATGTCTAGTTGCACAACAGTGGTCTGTTACGCTGTGCAGTCTTTCTGTTCAGGGTGTCGTGGTAAAAGGTGAATCCTAAATATATAATGGCCTGTTTCATGGTGTTTAGCTGTTGCCAGTTTGGCCTGTGTCCCTGTATTGCCAGTGTCCTTTAGGCCCTTATCAACAGTAGGGCACTATATAGGGAATAGGGTGTAATGTGGGATGCTACCTGTGTCTATGTTATTAGCTAGGTGTGTTGAGATGATTGGTGTTTCATTTGAGGGCTTTTGTCTGCATTTAATTAATGGAGGCTGACCATGCTTATCTTATCAGTCCATCACTGCACTTTCTATTGAACACAGTGATACACACACACACGCACACACACACACACACACGCACACACACACACACACACACACACACACACACACACACACACACACACACACACACACACACACACACACACACACACACACACACACACACACACACACACACACACTTATCTTATCAGCAGATCACTCTACGTTCTATTAACTGTGACACACAGATGCACGCATGTGTACACGCTCACACACACACACACACACATGCACACACACACGCACACACACACACACACACACTTGATCTAATCTCCTGTGTGAGGGGCTCTCTGTTTAAATCCCTTAAACGCTCGGGGATCCCCTGCTCCATCTCTAACTCCCTCATCCCTCCATCTCATTCTACCTTCATCCCTTTATCTCTGCTCTCCATCCCTCCGTCTCTGTCCTCCCCTGATCCCTCTATCTTTCTAACCAACAGTTATCATTGCAGCAGATACAATCCATTCACATACAGGGCTGTATTTATCTACCAGAAGAAGGAGGAACCATAAATCCAATTTATTGGTCATGGTAAAAATCTGCAGGGCTCAGGTTACAAAGTGTATTCTCTGGGGTAGTACTGTATTCTCTGGAGTAGTCAGTACTGTATTCTCTGGGGTAGTCAGTACTGTATTCTCTGGGGTAGTCAGTACTGTATTCTCTGGAGTAGTCAGTACTGTATTATCTGGGGTAGTCAGTACTGTATTCTCTGGAGTAGTCAGTACTGTATTCTCTGGAGTAGTCAGTACTGTATTCTCTGGAGTAGTCAGTACTGTATTCTCTGGGGTAGTCAGTACTGTATTCTCTGGGGTAGTCAGTACTGTATTATCTGGAGTAGTCAGTACTGTATTCTCTGGGGTAGTCAATACTGTATTCTCTGGAGTAGTCAGTACTGTATTCTCTGGGGTACTCAGTACTGTATTCTCTGGGGTACTCAGTACTGTATTCTCTGGAGTAGTCAGTACTGTATTCCCTGGGGTAGTCAGTTCTGTATTCTCTGGGGTAGTCAATACTGTATTCCCTGGGGTAGTCAGTTCTGTATTCTTTGGGGTAGTCAGTATTATTTTCCTGGAGTAGTCAGTACTGTATTCCCTGGGGTAGTCAGTTCTGTATTCTCTGGGGTAGTCAATACTGTATTCCCTGGGGTAGTCAGTTCTGTATTCTTTGGGGTAGTCAGTATTATTTTCCTGGAGTAGTCAGTACTGTATTCCCTGGGGTAGTCAGTTCTGTATTCTCTGGGGTAGTCAATACTGTATTCCCTGGGGTAGTCAGTTCTGTATTCTTTGGGGTAGTCAGTATTATTTTCCTGGAGTAGTCAGTACTGTATTCCCTGGGGTAGTCAGTTCTGTATTCTCTGGGGTAGTCAATACTGTATTCCCTG